>NW_022196906.1:62219478-62223347 GCF_008632895.1 Mastomys coucha | reverse complement strand
AGATGAGCCAAGCCCGTAGGTGCCCCGTGGCAGTCCCATAGAGGGGAAACAATAATCTGCAAGTCTTTCAAGTTGCACAATGGCAAAAATGGCACCAGGCCCACACCTGCCGACTGACTCAGCAAGCTCCCCGATAGGGGTGCACTCCACTGGAGCACAGACACGGCCACCACCAGCATCCTCAAACACTGGAAAGGCACGCAAGAGTTTACTCTTGTCTCCTCCAGACAAAAAGGAATCTGAACAGCGTCCATCAGTGCACAGCGGGGGGTGCACCCAGAAGAAAAGGCAGGACAGCATAAAGCGTTCCACGGCTCTGATCTCTTGCTCCCTTTCGCTTTCGATTCTGGAGAGGCGGCAATGCTCATCCGGATGATACCTCTCTTCCTTATAGTGAGCCGCTTCTCCCTCCAAGTCCTCCTCCTCGGAGGGGCTCAATTCCTCAAAGCTATCAAGCTCGAGGGCCTCCAGTTCCCCAACTGGGTAGAGGGGCCTCGGTCTCGAAGCTCCATCCTTTTCTCTAGTTTTCTCTCCCAGGGCGTCCTTTCCCTTATCTCTCACTTCCGCAAGTCGAGCGGAAGGGTCTGTGTTCTTGGGTATACCCCTTTTTCTCTTTTTTCTCTCCCTTTTATCCTGCCTAGCCCCCACTCTCCCATTACGCTCTGTTTCTGACATGCTATCTTGTAACTCCTCAAGTGCCCTCTGTTCCAACAATACAGAGGTGCGGCATTTCTCATCCTCCAGGCAAGAATGTATCAAATGCCAAATGGACATCGTAACAAGCGCCACTAGCACAATTACTGCGGCTTCGGCCGTGATCTCTAACCTTGAGGAAGGGTCAGAGAAATTAAAACCAAACAGCATGCCTCTCAGAGCTTACCTTTGTCCTGCAGTTCTGAATCCTCTCCATGAACGGAGGGTCTCCTCGGCACCAGTGGTTGTAAGGCTCTACCTGCATCCCGGGTTTCAGCACCAGCTATTGCCTGCGCAGTCGTCTCGCCAGCAAGAAGACATGCGGACACTAGGATCCTTCTGCAGCAAGTGTTTATTGCCTCATCCAGAGGAAAAAAGGGCCAAGCCAATAATCGGCATTGCTTATATACACCACAGTGCGTCGTGTCCGCCCACAGCACAGCGTGTCCGCCCATGATTGGCTGTTTGCTCATCACCCCACGTGACACCCCGGGATGGGCCATGATTTGGCGTCTTTTCACTCTACCCACATGTGCAAACAGTTCTCTACGCACATGTGCAAACAGTTGTTTACCAGGAGTCAACAGTGGATGTGGCGCCATCTTGTCAAGGCGAATGCCTCTCCAGCTCTACCGCTCTCCACAGTGCAGCAACCAAACCCTGAGCTTTGTGCATACTCACCAAGTCCTCTACCAATTGAGGCATATCCCCAGCCCAGTGAAGTCAATTCCTAAAAAAGGAAGTTGTGCACTAGAAAGATAGCTCAGCAGGTAAGAGCACACGCTGCTCCTCCCGAGGACCTGGGCGGTTAACACCTGACTATGATTTCAATTGCAAGGGATGTGACACCCTCTATAGCTCCTTCAGACACCAAACACACAGGTGGTGCACATACATATATTCAGTCAAAACACTCATAATACATATCATATAAAAATAAATGGAGACAGTGGCTTTTTAGCTAGATGTGGAATAGGCAAAATTAGGCAAGTCTCTATGAGTTAGAGACCAGCCTGGTCTACAGAGTGAGGTGCAGGACACCCAGGGTGACACAGAGTAACCATATATTAAAACAAACAAGCAAACAAACAAAAATGGGAACTCTTTGACAAGAAAAAAGGATGTTGAAAGTATGCTACCAACATGGGAAAACTGCTCTATAGAACTGAACACAATTAAATAAATTATTGTAGATTAATCAAACAACTCTATATTGGGAATGTGCCAGACACGTTCCGCTATCTATGTGTAAGACCTCATAGCATCTCCATCAGGCAGCCGGACAAGGACATTTCCGATCCATTTCCAGCTGAGAAACTAAGGCTCTGAGAGGTCCTGAGCCTGGCTCAGGTGGACATGGTTGTCAGTCTCAGTGCCTGAGGCGCCGCCCAGTGAACTTTCTCCACACCTGAATTCTACTGTTTTCCCACTTTATAACTGTTGTTTCAGTATTCATAGATCATCAAATACCAACAAAAAGATTTTAAGTGAAAACAATCAATACTTTTCATCAAGACAGATGCATAGATGGAGTCTAAAGGTGTCACATGCAGCAGAATTCTCAGCCAAGTAGTTAAAACAAAGGATAATTTTATTTTTAGAAAGGGTCCTACTAGGTAGCACTGGCTGGCCTGGAACCCATTAAGTACTCCAGAATGGCCTTCAATCAGAGATCTACTTACTCTTGTCTCCTGAATGCTGGGATTAAAGGCATTCAACACCATATTTGGCTCAAAGGGACGATTTTTATATGTCAAAGATCTGTTCTGAGACCTGAGATGAGACTCCCTGGAGCTAATCTACTCTGCATTGCCTCTCCTGAATACCTGCCCCACAGTAAACAAAGAAGATGAATATTTATTTGTTTAATCCATTAACTCTGACATAGTGTATTATCTGACAACAAAACAAATAACTTGGTTATCTAACTTTGAGAAACAAGGAAGGAAAAATCTTGATATGGTACAAAGGAAAACAGAGCAAAGCAAATCTAATTCAGCAAGACAATTTCTTTTTGCAAGAGGCACGCTAGAACCCAAACCAGGCTAGCAAACACACTTGGATAACACAGCTTTTACTTTTAATTCTGATGTGAGTCTTAACTGACTTGCACTATGGGTGGAGCTGAACTTTACAATTTGATACTATGGACAGAGAGACACAAAGAAAAAAGAGATCAGAGCCATTACCAGAAAAATTATCAGCTGTAATCAGGCCAGTTGTCCCCTGGTAAAACTCCCCTGAGATTTCATTTGGATTTCCTAGCAGAAATTTTATAATAGCTTCAAATATTCTCAGACTCCTACAGAAGGAATTGTAAGGACAATGAAGTACAATACTGACACATGGCCATGCTTCACTCTTTCCCTAAATCAGTCAATCCTTTTCTCTCAGTGAGGTTGATTTTCCCTGTATAGGTACTTTCCCACGTGAATGTCTGAGCACCATGTACATTGCATTCTTGGTGCAAAAAAAGAACCTGGGGTGACCATGTTTAACCAGAGCTGGAGTTACAGGTGATTGTAAGGAACCATGTGGATCCTGAGAATCAAAACCAGGTCCTTAGGAAGAACAACAAGGGTTCTAAACTGGTGAGCCATCACCCCAGGCCCACCACTCTTACTTTGAAGGACCTATCTAAGGCTACCTGCCAACACACACCCCACCCTTGTTTAAGATCTCTGTTGTGAATGTTCTTTAAACTAACTCTTTTCCATTCTCTTGGGTATATCCAGCATTCTGGGCCCTTGGTTTATTAAACAGTGTGCTTAAAATCGGTACTCCAATATTTTATCGATTGACTTACTTAGGGTTTTTATTGCTGTGATACAACTCTATGACCAAAAGGATGTCGGGAGGAAAGCATTTATTAGATCTTAGGATTCTCAGGTTGCATTCTATCACTGAGGAAAGTCAGAGTAGAGGCAAGAACTGAAGCAGAGGTCATGGAGGAAGGTTTCATTCTTGCTTGCTCCCCATGGCTTACTCAGCTTTCTCATAGAAATTACATACCACTTGCCCAGAGGAAGCATAACTCACAATCATTTAAATCATTAATCAAACAGTGGCCCAAACTTGGCATGGTGGTACTGGCCATTATTCCAGAAGTTGGCTTGCAGAAGCAGGTGAATATCTGTGAGTTTGAGGCCAGCCTGGTCTACAAAGCAAGTTCCAGG
>NW_022196906.1:62211737-62219468 GCF_008632895.1 Mastomys coucha | reverse complement strand
AAAAACAGATAGATACACAGACAAACACACAAACAGACAGATCCCATCAAGAAAATGGGAATTTAAAGGAAGAATTGTTCCACCAAAACACAGGGAAACATTCACTATTTTCTTTCTTTTTAAAAGATGCCTTTAGTGAATGAATAAGTATGTTTTCCCTATGAGTATGGAAATGTACTTCACCAGTGCTTGTTGCCAACAGAGAGGGTACTGTATCCTCTGGAAGTGGGATTATGGATAGTTTTTAAACAGCACTATAGGGATGAGAACATAACTTTGGTCCTCTGTAAGGACAGTAAAATCTCTTCACTACAGAGCCATCTCTCAAACCCCTAATTTTGTTAAAATAGCAAAATAGATAGATGAGTGACAGGGAGGGGAAGGGGAGTGAGGGAAGGAGGGAAGGCAAGAGAGAGAGAAACAAGCAAGAGAGAGAGAGAGAGAGAGAGAGAGAGAGAGAGAGAGAGAGAAAACTGGTACAACTCTCAGGTGAGGTTTCCTAATCTCAGATGACTTGTGGCAATTTCCCACACACACATTCCCAAACTATTTCATACTTGCTGTGAATGTCCTCAAATTATTTTCTATATCAAAGCTGTGAATCCTGTTTGAGGCCCCTGAATGATTAGGGGGACTACTCAGGATGCTGGGAATGGCAGAGAGAATCTGTTTGTGACTCTATCTAGTTGACAAAGGCTACCCTTGGGGACATGAGGCCCAATCTCAAAGAAAGAGACAGAGACATAGGCAGTGAGACAGAGACAGACAGATAAGATTTTAATGGAATAATTTTCCTTTCTTTTAAAGTCTTATTTCCCTTGGGGGATTCTGTTTGTTTGGGTTTTTTGTTCATTTGTTTGTTGGTTTGACTGATTTTCTTGCTGGTGGTGGTGATGTTGTTTCCTATATAGCCTTGACTACTCTGGAATTTGCTTTGTAGACCAGGCTGGCCTCAAACTTACCTACCTCCATCGGCCTCTGCCTCCGCAGTGCTGGGATTGAAGGCAGTGCCACCATGCCTAGTGTTACCTTGCTAGATTTTAACTGGAAAGGGGAATGCTGATGCCCACTTTGAGAAGAGCATGAAAAGTTAAGTATTCTGAATAGGAAAAGCAATTGGAGCACACACAGCTTTATTAGTGCTTGGCAAAACTGAAGACCTGAGCAGCTAATAGTTACAACCACACACACACACACACACACACACACACACACACACACACAAAGAGCTTTATTAGTGCTCAGCAGAACTGAAGAACTGAGCATCAATTAGTCACACACTCACACATATACACACACACTAGGACAATTATAGACTACACCTGTAAATTACTGCTAGCCTCTTCAGGATGAGCCATCAGATATTCCCAGGCCATTCCACGGTTGACAAAATGACAATTGGATTTGTGGAGCAGTGACAGAATTCAGTCCTTCAGAGAGTTAAAACGCACAAGCATGTCACAATGCTGGCAAATATAGGCAAACAACAGCATGGGAAATAAATCCCAGAAAATACCATGGTGAGAAAAGGAAGGCCTCTGTACTGCCTCTGTTTGTGTGTCAACTTGACACAAGCTGGAGTTATCACAAAGGAAGAACCTCAGTTGAGGAAATGCCTACAAGAGATCGAGCTGTAAGGAATTTTTTCAATTAGTGATCAAGGATGGGAGTGCCCAGCCCATTGTGGGTGGGGCCATGACTTGCCTGGTAGTCTTGATTGGTGGCTCAGGGTCTGACATATTTCAAGGGTCCAGGTTAATTGAAAATGCTGGTCTTCCTACAAGGTCATCTTCCTCCTCAGCTTCTTCCAGCATTTCCCTAATTCAACCACTGGGGTCACCAGGTTCTGTCCAGTAACATGGACCTGAGAATTCATTAGGTTCTCCTAGAAAAATTTGACAATAATAGCTTTAAAAATTCCCAGACTCCTACAGAAGGAAGTGTAAGGACAGTGAAGTACAACACACACTTGTGGCTATGCTTCATTCTGTCCCTAAACCAGTCAATCCTTTTCTCTCAGTGGGGTTGATTTCATCTGTATAGGTGCTTTCCCAGGTGAATGTCTGTGCAGCATGCACATTGCATTCTTGGTGCAAAAAAAAAAGACCTGGGGTGACTGAGTTTAACCAGAGCTGGAGCTACAGGTGATTGTAAGGCACCATGTGGGTCCTGGGAATCGAACCCAGGTCCTTAGGAAGAACAGCAAGGGTTCTAAACTGGTGAGCCATCACCCCAGGCCCACCACTCTTACTTTTAAGGACCTATCTAAGGCTACCTGCCAACACACACCCCACCCTTGTTTAAGATCTCTGTTGTGAATGTTCTTTAAACTAACTCTTTTCCATTCTCTTGGGTATATCCAACATTCTGGGCCCTTGGTTTAGGCAGTATGCTTAAAATCGGTACTCCAATATTTTATCGATTGACTTACTTAGGGTTTTTATTACTGTGATAAAACTCTATGACCAAAAGGATGTCGGGAGGAAAGCATTTATTTGAGCTTAGGATTCGCAGGTTGCATTCTATCACTGAGGAAAGTCAGAGTAGAGGCAAGAACTGGAGCAGAGGTCATGGAAGAAGGTTTTATTCTTGCTTGCTCCCCATGGCTTCCTCAGCTTTCTCATAGAAATTACATACCACCTGCCCAGAGGAAGCATAACTCACAAGCACTTAAATCATTAATCAAACAGTGGCTCAAGATCGGCATGGTTGTACTGGCCTTTATTTGAGAAGATGGCTTGCAGAGACAGAGGGATATCTGTGAGTTTGAGGCCAGCCTTGTCTACAAAGCAAGTTCCAGGACAGCCAAGTTGACACAGAGAATCCCTGTCTCCACAAACAAAAAAAAACAACAGATAGATACACAGAGAGACACACAGACAGACAGATTCCATCAAGAAAATGGGAATTTAAAGGAAGAATTATTCCACCAAAACACAGGGAAACATTCACTATTTTCTTTCTTTTTAAAAATGCCTTTACTAAATGTATAAGTATGTTTTCCCTATGAGTATGGAAATGTACTTCACCAGTGCTTGTTGCCCACAGAGAGGGTACTGTATCCTCTGGAAATGGGATTATGGATAATTTTTAACCAGATCTATGGGGATGAGAACATAACTTTGGTCCTCTGCAAGAACAGTAAACTCTCTTCACTACAGAGCCATCTCTCAAACCCCTAAACTTGTTAAATAGCTAAATAGATAGATGAGTGAGTGACAGGAAGGGGCAGGGGAGAGAGGGAAAGAGGGAAGGAGAGAGGAAGAGAGAGAGAGACAGAGGGGGGGAAGGGAGAGAGAGAGGGAGAGGGAGAGAGAGAAAGAAATGGTACACTTCTCAGGTGAGGTTTCCTATTCTCAGATGTCTTGTGTCAATTTCCCACACACACGTTCCTAAACTATTTCATACTGGCTGTTAATGATGAGAAATTCTTTTCTGTATCAAAGCTGTGAATTCTGTTCATGCTCTCTAAATGATTATGGGGACTCCTCAGGCTGCTGGGAATGGCAGAGAGAATCTGTTTGTTGCCCTATCCAGTTGACCCTTGATAAAGGCAACCCTTGGGGACTTAATACCCAATCTCAGAGACAGAGACAGAGACAGAGACAGAGGCAAAGGCGGTGAAACAGAGACAAAGAGACAAGGTTTTCATGGACTAATTTTCCCTTCTTTTAAAGTCTCATTTTGCTTGGGGGATTCTGTTTGTCTGGTTTTTTGTTTATTTGTTGGTTTGATCAAGTTTCTTGCTGCTGCTGCTGGTGGTGGTGGTGGTGATGGAGTTTCCTATACAGCCTTGACTACCCTGTGACTAGCTTTGTAGACCAGACTGGTCTCAAACTCACCAACCTCCCTCTGCCTCCCCAGTGCTGGGATGAAAGGCAGTGCCACCATGCCTAGTGTTACCTTGCTAGTTTTTAACTGGAAAGGGGAATGCTGGTACCCACATGGAGAAGAGCATGAAAAGTAATTATTCTGAATAGGAAAAGCATTTGGAGTACACACAGCTTTATTAGTGCTTGGCAGAACTGAAGACCTGAGCAGCTATCAGTCACACACTCACACACACACACACACACACACACACACACACACACACACACACAGATTTATTAGTGCTGGGCAGAACTAAAGGATTGAGTACCTGCTAGTCATACAAACACACATACACACACACACACACACACACAGCTTTATTAGTGCTTGGCAGAACTGACGAAATGACCACCTATTAGTTACACACACACACACACACACACACACACTGATGAGAATCCTACTGTACACAGGTAAAGTAGTGTTAGCCTCTTCAGTATGAGCCATCAGATCTTCCCAGGCCTTTCCACCATCAACAAAATGACAATTGGATTTATGGAGCAGTGACAGAATTCAGTTGTTCAGAGAGTTAAAACACACAAGCATGACACAATGCTGGCAAATATAGGCAAACAACAGCATGGGAAATAAATCCCAGAAAATACCATGGTGAGAAAAGGAAGGCCTCTGTACTGCCTCTGTTTGTGTGTCAACTTGACACAAGCTGGAGTTATCACAGAGGAAGAGCCTTAGTTGAGGAAATGCCACCATGAGGTCCAGCTGTAAGGCATTTTTTTAATTAGTGATCAAGGATGGGAGTGCCCAGGCCATTGTGAGTGGGGCCATTTCTGGCCTGGTAGTCCTGGTTGGTGGCACATGTCTGACATATTTCAGGGTTCCAGGTTAATTGAAAATGCTGGTCTTCCTACAGGGTCGTCCTCCTCTTCATCTTCTTCCAGCATTTCCCTAATTGAACCACTGGGGTCACCAGGTTCTGTCCAGTAACATGGACCTGAGAATTCATTAGGTTTTCCTAGAAAACTTTGACAAAAATAGCTTTAAAAATTCCCAGACTCCTACAGAAGGAAGTGTAAGGACAATGAAGTACAACACACACTCGGGCTATGCTTCATTCTTTCCCTAAACCAGTCAATCCTTTTCTCTCAGTGGGGTTGATTTCATCTGTATAGGTGCTTTTCCAGGTAAATGTCTGTGCACCATGCACATTGCATTCTTGGTGCAAAAAAAAAAAAAAAAAGACCTGGGGTGACTGAGTTTAACCTGAGCTGGAGCTACTGGTGATTGTAAGGCACCATGTGGGTCCTGGGAATCGAACCCAGGTCCATCAGGAAGAACAGCAAGGGTTCTAAACCAGTGAGCCATCACCCCAGGCCCACCACTCTTACTTTTTAGGACCTATCTAAGTCTACCTGACAATACACACCCCACCCTTGTTTAAGATCTCTGTTGTGAATGTTCTTTAAACTAACTCTTTTCCATTCTCTTGGGTATATCCAGCATTCTGGGCCCTTGGTTTATTAAGCAGTGTGCTTAAAATCGGTACTCCAATATTTTATCGATTGACTTACTTAGGATTTCTATTGCTGTGATACAACTCTATGACCAAAAGGATGTCGGGAGGAAAGCATTTATTAGATCTTAGGATTCTCAGGTTGCATTCTATCACTGAGGAAAGTCAGAGTAGAGGCAAGAACTGGAGCAGAGGTCATGGAGGAAGGTGTCATTCTTGCTTGCTCCCCATGGCTTCCTCAGCTTTCTCATAGAAATTACATACCACTTGCCCAGAGGAAGCATAACTCACAAGCACTTAAATCATTAATCAAACAGTGGCCCAAGATCGGCATGGTGTTACAGGCCTCTATTCCAGAAGTTGGCTTGCAGAGGCAGGTGGATATCTGTGAGTTTGAGGCCAGCCTGGTCTACAAAGCAAGTTCTAGGACAGCCAAGGTGACACAGAGAATCCCTGTCTCGACAAACAAACAAACAAACAAACAAAAAACCCAACAGATAAATATACAAAGAGACACACAGACAGACAGATTCCATCAAGAAAATGGGAATTTAAAGGAAGAATTATTCCACCAAAACACAGGGAAACATTCACTATATTCTTTCTTTTTAAAAGATGCCTTTAGTTGATATATATGAATGTTTGGCCTGTGAGTATGGAAATGTACTTCACCAGTGCCTGTTGCCCACAGAGAGGGTACTGTATCCTCTGGAAATGGGATAATGGATAGTTTTTAAATAGCACTATAGGGATGAGAACATAACTTTGGTCCTCTGTAAGTACAGTAAACTCTCTTCACTACAGAGCCATCTCTCAGACCCCTAATCTTGTTGAAGTAGCTAAATAGATAGATGAGTGACAGGGAGTGGTGGGGGAGGGAGAGAAAGAGGGAAGGCAAGAGAGAGAGAAAATGAGAGTGAGAAAGAAACAAGGCAGAGAGAGAGAGAGAGAGAGAGAGAGAGAGAGAGAGAGAGAGAGAGAGAGAACTGGTACACCTCTCAGGTAAGGTTTCCTATTCTCAGATGTCTTGTGTCAATTTCCCACACACACATTCCCAAACTATTTCATATTGTCTGTTAATGACCTGAAATTATTTTCTATATCAAAGCTGTGAATCCTGTTCGAGGTCCCTGAATGATTAGGGGGACTACACAGGATGCTGGAAATAACAGAGAGAATCTGATTGCGGCCCTATCCAGTTGACAAAGGCTACTCTTGGGGACATGAGACCCAATCTCAGAGAGAGAGAGACAGAGACAGAGGCAGTGAGACAGAGACAGACAGACAAGGTTTTGATGGAATAATTTTCCTTTCTTTTAAAGTCTCATTTCCCTTGAGGGATTCTGTCTGTTTGGGTTTTTTGTTCGTTTGTTTGTTGGTTTGACTGATTTTCTTGCTGGTGGTGGTGATGGTGTTTCCTATATAGCCTTGACTACTCTGGAACTTGCTTTGTAGACCAGGCTGGCCTCAAACTTACCTACCTCCATCGGCCTCTGCCTCCGCAGTGCTGGGATTGAAGGCAGTGCCACCATGCCTAGTGTTACCTTGCTAGTTTTTAACTGGAAAGGGGAATGCTGATGCCCACTTGGAGAAGAGCATGAAAAGTAATTATTCTGAATAGGAAAAGCATTTGGAGCACACACAGCTTTATTAATGCTTGGCTGAACTGAAGACCTGAGCAGCTATTAGTTACAACTACACACACACACTCATACACACACACACACACACACACACACACACACACACCTACACACACACATGCACACACTGAAGAGAATCATAGTGTACACAGCTAAAGTGCTGTTAGCCTCTTCAGTACGAACCATCAAATATTCCCAGGCCATTCCACAGTCGACAAAATGACAAATGAATTTGTGGAGCAGTAACAGAATTCAGTCATTCACAGAGTTCAAACTCACAAGCAGGTCACAATGCTGGCAAATATAGGCAAACAACAGCATGGGAAATAAATCCCAGAAAATACCATGGTGAGAAAAGGAAGGCCTCTGTACTGCCTCTGTTTGTGTGTCAACTTGACACAAGCTGGAGTTATCACAGAGGAAGAGCCTCAGTTGAGGAAATGCCTACAAGAGATCCAGCTGTAAGGCATTTTCTCAATTAGTGATCAAGGATGAGAGTGCCAAGCCCATTGTGAGAGGGGCCATTTCTGGCCTGGTAGTCTTGGTTGGTGGCTCATGTCTGACATATTTCAGTGGTCCAGGTTAATTGAAAATGCTGGTCTTCCTATAGGGTCATCCTTCTGCTCAGCTTCTCCCAGCATTTCCCTAATTCAACCACTGGGGCCACCAAGTTCTGTCCCCTAACATGTACCTGAGAATTCATTTGGTTTTCCTAGCAAAACTTTGACAAAAATAGCTTTAAAA
>NW_022196906.1:62210057-62210859 GCF_008632895.1 Mastomys coucha | reverse complement strand
GGCATGGTGTTACAGGCCTCTATTCCAGAAGTTGGCTTGCAGAGGCAGGTGGATATCTGTGAGTTTGAAGCCAGCCTGGTCTCCAAAGCAAGTTCCAGGACAGCCAAGGTGACACAGAGAATCCCTGTCTCGACAAACAAACAAACAAACAAAAAAACCCAACAGATAAATACACAAAGAGACACCCAGACAGACAGATTCCATCAAGAAAATGGGAATTTAAAGAAAGAATTATTCCACCAAAACACAGGGAAACATTCACTATTTTTTAACTTTTTAAAAGATGCCGTTAGTTGATACATATGAATGTTTGGCAAGTGAGTATGGAATGTACTTCACCTGTGCCTATTGCCAACAGAGAGGGTACTGGATCCTCTGGAAATGGGATTATGGATACTTTTTAAACAGCACTATGGGGATGAGAACATAACTTTGGTCCTCTGTAAGGACAGTAAACTCTCTTCAATACAGAGCCATCTCTCAAACCCCTAATCGTGTTAAAATAGCTAAATAGATAGATGAGTGAAAGGGAGGGGTGGGGGAGGGAGCTAAGTAGGAAAGGCAAGAGAGAGAGAAAGAGAGTGAGAGAAACAAGAGAGAGTTAAAGAGAGAAGAAAGAAAGAGAGAGAGAGAGAGAGAGAGAGAGAGAGAGAACTGGTACACCTCTCAGGTAAGGTTTCCTATTCTCAGATGTCTTGTTTCAATTTCCCACACACACATTACCAAACTATTTCATACTGGCTGTTAATTACCTGAAATTGTTTTCTTTTTTTCTTTTTTTTTTTTATTTTAGTATTTTCTT
>NW_022196906.1:62204930-62210046 GCF_008632895.1 Mastomys coucha | reverse complement strand
AAATTACATACCACCTGCCCAGAGGAAGCATAACTCACAAGCACTTAAATCATTAATCAAACAGTGGCCCAAGATTGGCATGGTGTTACAGGCCTCTATTCCAGAAGTTAGCTTGCAGAGGCAGGTGGATATCTGTGAGTTTGAGGCCAGCCTGGTCTACAAAGCAAGTTCCAGGACAACCCAGGTGACACAGAGAATCCCTGTCTCGACAAACAGACAAACAAACAAACAAAAAACCAACAGATAAATACACAAAGAGACACACAGACAGAGAGATTCCATCAAGAAAATGGGAATTTAAAGAAAGAATTATTCCACCAAAACACAGGGAAACATTCACTATTTTCCTTTTTAAAAGATACCTTTAGTTGATACATATGAATGTTTGGCAAGTGAGTATGGAAATGTACTTCACCAGTGCCTGTTGCCAACAGAGAGGGTACTGGATCCTCTGGAAATGGGATTATGGATAGTTTTTAAACAGCACTATGGGGATGAGAACAGAACTTTGGTCCTCTTTAAGGACAGTAAACTCTCTTCACTACAGAGCCATCTCTCAAACCCCTAATCGTGTTAAAATAGCTAGATAGATGAGTGACAGGGAGGGGTGGGGGAGGGAGGGAAGGAGGGAAGGCAAGAGAGAGAGAAAGAGAGAGAAACAAGAGAGAGAAAGAGAGAGAGAAAGAAAGAGAGAAGAGAGAGAGAGAAAGAGAGAGCGAGAGAACTGGTACACTTCTCAGGTGAGGTTTCCTATTCTCAGATGTCTTGTGTCAATTTCCCACACAAACATTTCCAAACTATTTCATACTGGCTGTTAATGACCTGAAATTATTTTCTATATCAAAGCTTTGAATCCTGTTCGTGGTCCCTGAATGATTAGGGGGGCCCCCAGGATGCTGGGAATGGCAGAGAGAATCTGTTTGTGGCCCTATCCAGTTGACAAAGGCTACCCTTGGGGATATAAGACCCAATCTCAGAGAGAGAGACAAAGACAGAGACAGAGGCAAAGGCAGTGAAACAGAGACAGACAAAGAGACAAGGTTTTCATGGACTAATTTTCCCTTATTTAAAATCTCATTTCGCTTGGGGGATTCTGTTTGTCTGGTTTTTTGTTTATTTGTTTGTTAGTGTAATCGAGTTTCTTCCTAGTGGTGGTGGTGGTGGTGGTGATGGAGTTTCCTATACAGCCTTGACTACCCTGTGACTAGTTTTGTAGACCAGGCTGGTCTCAAGCTCACCAGCCTCCCTCTGCCTCCTCAGTGCTGGGATGAAAGGCAATGCCACCATGCCTAGTGTTACCTTGCTAGTTTTTAACTGGAAAGGGGAATGCTGATGCCCACTTTGAGAAGAGCATGAAAAGTAAGTATTCTGAATAGGAAAAGCATTTGGAGCACACACAGCTTTATTAGTGCTTGGCAAAACTGAAGACCTGAGCAGCTATTAGTTACAACCACACACACACACACACACACACACACACACACACACTCACACATACACACACTGAAGAGAATGGTAGTGTACACAGGTAAAGTACTATTATCCTCCTCAGTATGAGCCATCAGATATTCCCAGGCCTTTCCACAGTCGACAAAATGACAATTGGATTTGTGGAGCAGTGACAGAATTCAGTCATTCAGAGAGTTAAAACACACAAGCATGTCACAATGCTGGCAAATATAGGCAAACAACAGCATGGGAAATAAATCCCAGAAAATACCATGGTGAGAAAAGGAAGGCCTCTGTACTGCCTCTGTTTGTGTGTCAACTTGACACAAGCTGGAGTTATCACAGAGGAAGAGCCTCAGTTGAGAAAATGCCTCCATGGGATCCAGCTGTAAGGCATTTTCTCAATTAGTGATCAAGGATGGGAGTCCCCAGCCCATTGTGAGTGGGGCCATTTCTGGGCTGGTAGTCATGAGTTCTATAATAGAACAAGCGGAATAAGCCAGGTGAATCATTTCAGTAAGTAGCATCCCTCCATGACTTCTGCATCAGCTCCTGCCTTCCTGTTCCTTCCCTGTGTGAGTTCCTGTCCTGACTTCCTTTGGTGATGAACAGCAATGTGGAAGTAAGCTGAATAAACCCTTTCCTCCCCAAATTGCTTCTTGGTCATGATGTTTTGTACAGGGATAGAAACCCTGACTAAGACAAACTCTAAGACTGAAGTCACCCCAGTTGAGTCCAAGTCACCTTGGTTTTATGGATGGAAATGGAGTTGTGAACAGATTGAAACTTACTTGGTTGCTGAAATGCAGGACTGCCCACTCCCCACCCAGTGTCCCCAGGATTAGATTGTTGATAATGCTGTTCAGTACTAACTTGATCCAAGGAAAGCTGCCTCTGGCTGTCATTAGTGAATATGTCTGAGTGTTTCACAAACATCATGCAGCTTTGAGAACTTGTTTTATGAATGTCATATCTGGGACAGGGAGTCTGGAGAGATGGTTTAGAGGTTAAGGGGACTGGCTGCTCTTCCAATAGATTCAGATTCAATTCCCAGCACCCACATGACAACTCCCTGCAGTCTTTAAATCCAGTTCCAGGGGATCCAGCAGAGGCACTTACAAGAAAAACATGAATGCATGTATGTAAAAATTTTTTAAATATCATTTTAAAAAATGTTTAGGAAGAAAGAAGGCCATATCTATTATTTTGTGCTGAACTTACAAAAAAAACCTTTTCTTCTTTTTAAATGATTATTATGTTTGTTTTGTTGAAGAAGGGACTTATCCCTGGCTGGCCTCCAACTCACTGGGTAGTTGAGGATGGCCTTGAAGTTTTTGGCCCGCATCTCTTGAATCCTGGGATTATAGTGTGTCTTGATATTTTTTCAAATAATTGCAACTCTGATAATGTAGCTCCATTTCAAGAGAATTTGCCTGGTATGCATAAAGTCCTGTGTTCAACGCACCAACACCTCATATAAAGTTCGCATGGTAGAACACACCTGTAATCTCAGCACCCAGAAATTAGGAGCATGCTGGGTGTGGTAGCATGCCTTTGTCCCACTCAGGAAGCAGAAGCAGGTGGATCTTTCTGAATTCCAGTGAGACCAGCCTGGTCTACAATGTGATTTCTAGGACAGCCAGGCCTGTTGTTACATAGGAAGGCCGCAGGCACATTAGGTGCTGTATCAAGAGAAAACCAAGGCAAATTATGATTACCTATGCTTGTGGGATACGGGTAGGCTGTGAAGTTAGGAGAAAGGGACACAGTGTGGAATAGTTAGACTGGTACTGAGTTGTGAACACTTGAAAGCCACTTTCAACAATTTTCAGTGAACTATGTGTTATCAGAATCTACAGTTATCACGGTCTTCGAATTATAAGTATTTTACACAAATGCTCCTTTGTATGACTTTTGAAAGTTAGAAGTATAAAAATAAAACATTCAATACAGAATGATTGAATAGGCTTCTTTTGTATCCCACTTTTTTAATTGATTGCATTGTGAATATTTGCATAGCCATCGGTTAATGGTTCACTTGTTTTCAGGGTCCCCTTCATTCCTCAGCCTTCAGCACCAAGCTTGGTACCAGCAGGTCCTCAATAAATACAAGTTGAATGAATTAATTAATAAGCCCTATTATACCTCAATGTACCTTGTCTCGTGGCATATTGAGATTGATTCTGGCTTTGTCACGATTACAGATAATGCCACAGTTAATGTTCTTCGATAAATCTCCTTTTTATTGCATTATGATAAATTCCTCTGGGTAGAGTTACAAGATCAAAGGCTTTAGATACACATCACTAAATTGTCCTTCAGAAAAATGGTTCCATCCCCCATCTCCTTGCTAACATTCCTTTCCATTCTCTTCTCTCATCCCCTTGTTTACCTAAAAAACAAACAAACAAACAAAACCTAATAAAGACATTTCCCTCTTTGGCACTGAAGCTAACCCTGGCAAAGCATTTTAGAAGCATGCCTTTCAGTTCGACTAAATACAACCACCTCTTGAATATTCTGTTTCTCTATTGTAATAAATTGTATCGGTAATTTATCTAGAGGTGAAAGGTTACTACTTCATCGCTTACATTTCTTGGCCATGACCTGTTTTACAAGTTGAATAGGGGAAGCTTGTTTATTTATTTATTTATTTATTTATTTATTTATTTTTTGTATTTTTTGTTTTGCCTTGAGAGAGAGTGGGCCAAGATTGGCTGCCACACAGTCCTTGTGGAATGAAGGGACTTGGGAGTGGGGTGATAAGCGATGGAAACCGAGGCCTCAGAGTGGGCAAAATAAGACTAGCTACTCCATAGCAGCTTAGGACCTGGAATATCGTGTCAGAGGGGTAGATGGCAAGCTTAGTAAAAGGAAACTGGCAACTATGCATGGTGGCACAGCACTTGGGAGGTAGAGACAGGAGGATCAGGATCAGTCAACTTCTGACTGCAAAAAAGTTAGCAATTGGGGTTAGACTTTTGGCTCAGTGCTTAAGAGTTCTTGTTCCTCGGTCTGGTGAGGTGGCTCAGCAGGTAAGAGCACTGACTGCTCTTCCGAAGGTCCTGAGTTCAAATCCCAGCAACCACAACCACCTGTAACAGGATCTGACCCCCTCTTCTGGTGTGTCTGAAGACAGCTACAGTGTACTTACATATAACAATAAATAAATCTTAAGAAAAATAAAGAGTTCTTGTTCCAGTTTAGAACCAGGGTTCAGTACCCATCACTCACTCTCTGAACTGTGTCAGTTCTGAACATGCACGTGATGGTTTACATGCCATATCCTTTTCTGACCTCTGAGGGTGCTAGGCCTGCATGTGGTGCACATACTCACATACAGGCAAAATACTCACTCATATAAGATTAAAATACATTAGAGGCTAACCTAGAATACTTGGGGTATCTAAATGCAAAGAGTGAATTTGTTTGCTTGTTTGTTTTGACACTACAGGTGTCAAACTTGGCTTGAACTCCCCGAAACACCTCTGCTTACTTATTCCAGACATATACTATGATCAGGAGAGGTAGCTCAGGTCGTAAAACATGTGCCCTGCATGCACTAAACCCTGGATTTGATCCCTGGGTTTTATGCATACTCACCAATTCTCTACCATTTGAGGCATATCTCCAGCCCAGTGAAGTCAATTTCTTTTTTTTTTTTTTT
>NW_022196906.1:62203726-62204239 GCF_008632895.1 Mastomys coucha | reverse complement strand
ACATGAAATAAACAATACTACTAATACAGAGGCTGAGATAGGAGAAGCAAGATTTCAAGACCCTTATGCTGTACACAGCCAGACACTATCACAAGCATACAAGCTGACAGTGTATATAGATTGTACAATGTTGGACCTATTTCTCCAATTACCAAATTAGAGAAACCATTGGATGACAATCAACAAATTTTCAACTCCTCATATTATTGGATTTCAATCGATTAGGATATGTTGGTAATATTAATTTTCAAATTAATATATTAAGAAAAAGTAGTTGTCACTTCCTGTTGTTTTTGTTGTAAAAGGTGGACTTAGGTTTGTGTGGATTTGTTGAAGGATTACCTTCTTGCTTCTTCTAGGGAGTAGTTTTGCTCCTTATGTTGATATTTTCCATCTATTATCCTTTGTAGGGCTAGATTTGTGGAAAAATATTGTATAAATTTTGTTTGTCATAGAATATCTTGTTTTCTCCATCTATGGTAATTGAGAATTTTGCTGGGTATAGTAGCCTGG
>NW_022196906.1:62191358-62202835 GCF_008632895.1 Mastomys coucha | reverse complement strand
ACTGGAGCCTGTCCTTCCTGTGATCCTGGTTGTGTCAGAACTCCTCATAGTCAAGCTGTCTCTGTGATACTGTGATTCTGGAATCCTGTGATCATGGGCTTGTTAGATCACCTGGGAGTGGGGCTTTCTCTGTGAGTTGTGGGACTGGCTGCAGAGCTTGCGCCCAAGGTCTGCTCAGAACACTAACCCAGACAGACCGGAAGGAACCCGAGTCACTGGGCTGGTGGAGTTCCTGTGTGCCTGGTCCCGCTGGTCCCAGTTACTCCCCATGATCTTTTAATTAATCAAGCTCTTAACTCACTATCTGCTGACTAGTAGGCTCTGAACTTCTGTGGGTTACTGCTCTTGTCTCTTGACTAGTTAGTTCTATAACTCTCTGAGTTCCTTTTCTTATTTTAAATTTAGTGAAGCAGTGCTTTAAAAGCTTTCACTAGTGACCCTGAGAGGTGGCTCAGTGGTTAATTGTGTGTACTGCAGAGGACCATCAATTTCTAAAAAGATAATTTGTGGACTGGAAAGATAGCTCAGCAGGTAAGAGCACTCGATGCTCCTCTAGAGGATCTGGAATCAATTCTCAACACCCACATGGCAGCTTGCAACTATTTTAGGATTTTACTGCTGTGAACAGACACCATGACTAAGGCAACTCTTAGAAGGGCAGCATTTAAATGGGGCTGGTTTACAGACTCAGAGGTTCAGTCTAGTATCATCAAGGCAGGGACATGGCAGCATCCAGGCAGGCACAGTGCAGAAGGAGCTGAGAGTTCTACATCTTCATCTGAAGGCTGCTAGCAAAATACTGACTTTCAGGCAGCTAGGATGAGGGTCTTAAAGCACACAGCCACAGTGACACACCTAATTCAGAAGGGCCACACCTTATTAGAAGTGCCACACTCCCTGGTTGGAGCATATACAAATCATCACAGGAAGCCTGGATTTCTTTTTTTAGCTAGACGTGGCAGAGTCAAAGTCAAGCAGTTCTCTGTGAGTTCAAGGACAGCCTGGTCTACAGAGTGAGTTGCAAGACAGCCAGGGCTACACCGAGAAACCATGTCTTAAAAGCAAACAAAAATGGGAACACTTTAGCAAGAAAAAAAAAAAGGATGTTGAAAGTATGCTACAACATGGGAAAACTGCTTTACAGAACTGAACATGATTAAATAAATCATTGTAGATTAATCAAACAACTCTGTATTGGGAACGTGCGGGGCATGTTCTCCTATCTATGTATAAGTTCTCACAGCATCTCCGTCAGGCAGATGCCGGACAAGGACATTTCCGATCCATTTCCAGCCGAGAAACTAAGGCTCTGAGAGGTCCTGAGCCTGGCTCAGGTGGACATGGTTGTCAGTCTCAGTGCCAGTGCAGTTTCTCCACACCTGAATTCTGTTTTTTCACTGCATAACTATTGTTTCAGTATTCATGGATCATGACATACCAACAAAAAGATTTTAAGTGAAAACAGTCAATACTTTTCATCAAGACAGATGCATAGATGGAGTCTAAAGGTGTCACATGCAGCAGAATTCTCAGCCAAGTAGTTATGAAACGAAGGATAATTTTTATTTTGAGAAAGGGTCCTACTAGGTAGCACTGGCTGGCCTGGAACCCATTAAGTACTCCAGAATGGCCTTCTATCAGAGATCTGCCTGCCCTTGTCTCCTGAATGCTGGGATCAAAGGCATGCAACACCACATCTGGCTCAAAAAGATGATTTTTTTTTCTTTTTTCTTTTTTCTTTTTTTTTGTCTTTTTCAATACAGGGTTTCTCTGTGTAGCCCTGGCTGTCCTGGAACTAACTATGTAGACCAGGCTGTCCTTGAACTCACAAATTTGCCTGCCTCTGCCTCCCAAGTGCTGGGATTAAAAGGGTGTGCCACCACGGCCTGGCTCAAAGGGATGATTTTTATATGTCAAAGATCTGTTCTGAGACCTGAGATGAGACTCTCTGGAGTCAATCTACTCTGCATTGCCTCTCCTGAATACCTGCCCCACAGTAAGCAAAGAAGATGGATATTTATTTGTTTAATCCATTAACTCTGACATAGTGTATTATCTGACAACAAAACAAATAACTTGGTTATCTAACTTTGAGAAACAAGGAAGGAAAAAATCTTGATATGGTACAAAGGAAAACAGAGCAAAGCAAATCTAATTCAGCAAGACAATTTCTTTTTGCAAGAGGCACGCTAGAACCCAAACCAGGCTAGCAAACACACTTGGATAACACGGCTTTTACTTTTAATTCTGATGTGAGTCTTAACTGACTCGCACTATGGGTGGAGCCAAACTTTACAATTTGATACTATGGACAAAGAGACACAAAGAAAAAAGAGATCAGAGGCCTTACCAGAAAAAATTTCAGCTGTAATCAGGCCAGGTGTCCCCTGGTAAAACTCCCCTGAGATTTCATTTGGATTTCCTAGCAGGAATTTTATAATAGCTTCAAATATTCCAAGACTCCTACAGAAGAAATTTTAAGGACAATGAAGTACAACACCAACACATGGCTATGCTTCACTCTTTCCCTAAACCAGTCAATCCTTTTCTTTCAGTGGGGTTGATTTTCCGTGTATAGGTACTTTCCCCTGTGAATGTCTATGCACCATGCACATTGTATTCTTGGTGCAAGAAATAGATCTGGGGTGATGATGTTTAACCAGAGCTGGAGTTACAGGTGATTGTAAGGCACCATGTGGGTCCTGGGAATCGAACCCAAGTCCTCAGGAAGAACAGCAAGGGTTCTAAACTGGTGAGCCACCACCCCAGGCCCACCACTCTTACTTTTAAGGATCTAAGGCTACCTGCCAACACACACCCCACCCTTGTTTAAGATCTCTGTTGTGAATGTTCTTTAAACTAACTCTTTTCCATTCTCTTGGGTATATCCAGCATTCTGGGCCCTTGGTTTATTAAGCAGTGTGCTTAAAATCGGTACTCCAATATTTTATCGATTGACTTACTTAGGATTTCTATTGCTGTGATACATCTCTATGACCAAAAGGATGTCGGGAGGAAAGCATTTATTAGATCTTAGGATTCTCAGGTTTCATTCTATCACTGAGAAAAGTCAGAGTAGAGGCAAGAACTGGAGCAGAGGTCATGGAGGAAGGTTTCATTCTTGCTTGCTCCCCATGGCTTCCTCAGCTTTCTTGTTTGTAAGGAGATCTTTAATATGAAGGAGTGTTAACTAATTAAACTGCCATTAAGACAGAGAGATATCTTTCTGTCTGTCTGTCTGTCTATCTGTCTGTCTGTTGTTTACCTATATCTATTACCCATCTGTTTGTTTTATGATCCGGACACTTAAGTGTTCTTTTCTTCAAACATCATGCCCCTCAGCCAATCAGAGCTTGGCTTCTTCCTGCTGCACAGTTCCTCCTGTCCTGTTTCTAAATCTTATCTCTGTGTTCTATTCTTGACTCTTCTAACTAAAAACATCCTCTAATGCTTTGCTATTGGGTCATTTTTGTGGTTTTATTATTTAGCCTTATTAAGCCTCTCTGGAATCTGAGAACACAAAAATAGTAAATTACAGGCACACATTTCCTCTTCATCCTTCATCTACAGCTTCTTCTTAGTGTGGGTTCCACTCCCCCATCTTAAGAGAATCCACAGTTTTAGTCCTCTAGGCATCCCTATTATTTCCTGGTCTCTGTGGAGAACTGGACAGATAGCATGTGTGGGCGTAGGCTTTGTAATCTTCAACTTTTCTTCTTCTCTGTATATTGTTCATTATCTAGTACACAGGCCAGTGCTAGAATAGCTATTACAAAGGAAAATTGGGTAGAATAGGCTGAGAGGTCCTCATGATGCCAGCCATGATCAAGGTTGCCATGGCACCCTCAGGATACAGATGTTCCCAGCAATCTGCACTGGGGTCACTCATCCAGGATCCTCTGAGGTCTAAGCCCCTTTTCCTAGTGTCCTCTTTGATCACCCACTTTGCTGCTCGGCTCCTTGGGGGTCCTTCAGCTTCCATCAAGCCTTGTCTCTGAGTCTCTGTTCACCCACTGCTACTCACACTTCAGTTTCTCTGGCCCTTACTGGAAGGCCCTTGTCAGCCTCTGTTCTTGTGCACACCTTTGCTCTGTGTCTTAGCCACATGGTTCGTTTTGCACTATCACTTGTATATTTTGTTGATCATGATGTGTCCTCACTTCTCTAGACTCCAAAAAAGAATGGCAGAAAGGGGACATGGAGTATAAACCAGTCTTGAAAGGACATACTCAGCTCAAGATGATAGGCAGAGCGTTGCTTGCCTTCCACTAGCCTCTGCAGCATGGTGAGCATGTGTTCATAGAATAGCAGGCTTGTTCTGACCAAATGTGGAACTTGCTGAGTTGTTTTGAATGAAAATTGTTCCCCATGAGTTCATGTATTTGGAAACTTGGCCCCATTGTTTGAGGGACATTATGAGACTTTTAGGACATGGAGATAGACTCCTGGAAGGAATTACGTCATGATGGGTAGGGGAGCACTTTGAGAGTTTATAATCCCAGCACAATCCAGCTTGCCTTCTCTGCTTTCTACACAAAGTTGAAGGTGTGATCTCTCAGTTTCTTGCTCGGGCTGCCTGCTTCCCTGCCATCCCCACGTTATAGACTCTCCCTTTAGAAACATAAGCCAAACAAAACAAAACAAACAAAACCCTTGCTTATGATCATAGTATTTTATCACATTAAAAGAAAAGAAGGGGGCTTTGGAGATTGCTCAGTGGTTAGAAGCACATACTGCTCTTCCTGAGGACCTGTGTTTGATTCCTAGCACCAACACCAGGGAGTTTATAACCACTATTTATAACCCAGCTCCAGGAGGGTCCCGACACGTCCTATCTCTATGGGCAGTTGCACTTCATGGGCACATAATTAGAATCATTAAACAAAATAAAAGTAACTAATACCCTTACTTTGAAAGAGGACAGAAAAAATGCAGACATATTCACAGAGTAATGGGATGTGTTTTGTAGTTCCAATTTTGTTTTGTTTTGTTTTCGAGACAAGGTTTCTTTGTATAGCCCTGGCTGTCCTGGAATTGACTCTGTGGACCAGGCTGGCCTCGAACTCAGAAATCCACTTGCCTCTGCCTCCCAAGTGCTGGGATTAAAGACATGCGCCACCACTGCCCAGCGCCAAAATTTTTTATTACATTCATTTATTATGGGGAGAGAGAAATGGAAGTGAGAGGTCAAGTTTCTGGAAATGATGTTCTCCTTATACTGTGTGGTCCCAGGATCACAACCTGGTTGTCAGCTTTGGTATCAAGCACCCTTATCCTTGGAGCCATCTCTCCATCATGTGTCTAAATTCTTCAGGCAACATTTCTGAGACCTACAGGTGTCTAAGGAACCAGATCAACCAGGTGAAGATCGGTGGACATGCCTTGGAATCTTATGATAGAGTTCCCCAGATGTTGTGGTCTCCGCATCCTTATCACCTGGGTCTCCAGGAATAGATGAGGCAATCCTGGAGCTGACCATTGGGATGAGAAGCCAAGGGAATCATGGCTTGCAGGCTTCTGCTTAGTGACAGATGCAAGTCTCCTGAAGGAGTGCCCAGCACTTTGCATGTCTCTTTCCCTCCCACTTCCAGTCCTACCAGACTCTCTGCAATCGCTATAGTCATCTCCATGGAAATCGCATCCCTGGAGAAGATAGTTTCTATCTTCTTAGCCTTCTCTAGGGAAAACCAGAACTAATTTCAGGCTGGGTGAGAATTGTTTCTTTTTCTTATAGAAACATGTAGGTTCTGTCTATATTTGGGGAGAGTTTTTTCCAAAAATTGTAACCAGAATACTGTGTTGGATACAATTGTGTCAACTTGACACAAACTATAATCATCTGAGAGGAGGAAACTTTGATTGAGGAAACACCTCCATGAGATTGGGCTGTGAAGCTGGGCAGTAGTGGCAAATTCCTTTAATTCCAACATTCTGAAGACAGAGGTAGGTGGATCTCTGTGAATTCGAAGCCAGCCTGGTTTACAGATAGAGTGAGTTCTAGGTTAGCCAGGGCTATTACCCAGAGAAAATCTGTCTTGAAACAAACAAAAACCAAACCAAACAAACAGCAAAAAGATTGGGTGGGGGATCAGCATATAGAGCTTTTCTTACTTAGTGATTGATGGAAAAGGACCTTGCCCATTGTGAATAAGATATCTCTGAACTGGTGGTTCTGGATTCTATAAGAAAGCAGGCAGAGCAAGCCTTATGACACAGCACTCCTCCATTGCCTCTACATCAGCTTCTGCCTCCAGGATTCTTCCCTGCTTGAGTTCCTGTCCTGACTTCCTCTGGTGATGAGTATTGATGTGGAAGTGTAAACTGTATTAACCCTTTCCTCCTCAACTTGCTTAATGGTCATGGTGTGGCACCATAGCAATAAAAAGCCCGAGAGAAACACATTGACACATACACACACCCATGACAGTATGACAAAAATGAAAGGATCAACTGCTCCTAAAGGGACTTAGACTTAAAAAAAAAAAAAACCTTTTAGATTTTTAATTTTTATTTTATGTGTGTGACAGTTTGGCTTACATGGGTGTTTGTGTATCATATATGTACCTTCAGATGTCAGAGAGGTCATTGGATCCCTTGAAACTAGAGTTACAGATGGTTACAAGTGTCCATGTGGACGCTGAAAATCATACCTGGGTCATCTGGAAGAGTGGCCGTCTCTCCAAACTTGGACTATTTAAACTTCTAAGGGCCACCAAACAAAAAGCTGAAATGAAAGGCTTGCAGTCTTCATTTGACAGAGACTTAGAAGGGCTTAGAACCTTCTTGTTTTGAAGTTTTATGATGATATCTTTTGGGAATTTGGACATAAATATCCCAGTTCAAAAGATTCTGAAGTGCTAGGAACTTTTTTTATTAGATATTTTCTTTGTTTGCATTTCAAATGTTCTCCCTTTCCTGGCTTCCCCTTTGAAAAACCTCCATTCCTTCCCCCTTCCCCTGACCACCAACCCACCCTCTCCCCCTTCCTGGCCCTGGCATTCCCTTACACTGGGGCATAGAGCCTTCAAAGGACCAAGGGCCTCTCCTCCCATTGATGACTGACCAGGTCATCCTCTGCTATATATGCAAAAGGAGCCATGAGTCCCACCATGTGTACTCTTTGGTTGGTGTTTTAGTCCTTGGGAGCTCTGGGGGTACTGGTTAGTTCATATTATTGTTCCTCCTATGGGGCTGCAAACCCCTTCAGCTCCTTGGGTCCTTTGTCTCATTGGGGACCTTGTGCTCAGTTCAATGGATGACTGTGAGCATCCACTTCTGTATTTGTCAGGCACTGGCAGAGCCTCTCAGGAGACAGCTATTTCAGGCGCTAGGAACATTTTCTTTTTTTTTTTTTAGGGAGATTCTACAGCCAAGTTTATCCCTCCTCTTATGAGTGCTAGATTTAGAATGTCCTCTCCTCAAAGCTTCTGATGAATTGTGGGTCCATGAATATTCAGGAGATATCAGCCAATAGATGGGAACAAGCCTGATGGTTACTCTCCATTGTCTATTGGATGGAGTCTAGGATGGCCCAGGAGACAAGACTCTACATGTCTGTGAAACATTACCTATATTAGGTTAATTGAGATGGGAGGACTCACCCTGAATGTGGGTAGCCTGGGGCCCTGGACTGGGTATAAAGACAAAGTGAGCTGAGAACCAGCATTCACTGCTATCTGCTACTTGATCATGGATACACTGTGACTAGCTGCCTTATGCTTCTGCTGAAGTAACTCTCCCCCCCCCACACCATATTGAGCTGTACCCTCAAACTGTGCATCACAATAAACCTCTTTCCCTTAACTTGCTTGTGTTAGGCTGTTTTATCATAGCAATGGAAAAGGTAAATGATACAGCAACTGGTTAAAAACCTCAAGAGAGGGCCTGGAAGTTGGTGACACAGGACTTTAATCCCAGCCCTCGAGTGGCAGAGGCAGGTGGATGTCTGAGTTCAAGGCCAGCCTGGTTTTCATAGGGAGTTCCAGGCAAACTGAGACTACATGACCAGACCCCATCTTTAAAACATAGAAAAGCTCATGAGAACTTTGCAGTAGAAAGATCAGGTGATGCTTTCTTACTGTACTGGTTAATATAGCCATTTTGAACCAGGTTAGTGATAACTTTTATCCAAGCTCTAGAGAGAGAGAGGCAGGAGGATCTCTGTGAGTTGGAGATCAGCCTAGTCTATAGTGCTAGTTCTAGGACAGGAAGAAAGTGAGAGGAACCCAAAGGGCATCTCTCTTTTCCAAAAGAATGCACAATGACCTGGTGTCCTTTGTGCAATCACACCAGGGTGGGAAGTTCATTATGTTTTTACTCTGAAGTAGAGAGACAATTCTGTCATACCACATTGATGGGTGCTCTGGGGGCTCAAAGTCATGCTCCAACTTGATTGGCTAATTCATAATTGGTACAAAGGGAAAGGGTATGCTAGACAGTTAAGTCTCTGAAAGTTCTGGCATCCAGGGTTTGGGCAAAGAGGGGTATAGAATATCAGCCTCTGGTGAACTATGAAGCTCTGAAGAACAGAGAAGAGTTTCACAGGGGACATAGAAGAGTGTTTTGGTGAGGAAGAGTGAAATGGAAGGGTACCTGAGATTTGCTTTAAAATGTACACTCAGGCAGGTGTGGTGGTATACACCTGCAATGCTAGCACTTGGGAAACTGAAGCAGAAGGATCGAAAATTTGAGGCATAAAAGCAATGTGCCCGGCTGGAGAGATGGCTCAAGGTTAGGAGCTCTGACAGCTCTTCTGGAGATCCTGAGTTCAGTTCCCATCAACCACATGGTGGCTCAAGAAATAGTAACAGAGTAAAAGAGGGCTCACTGTTCCTAGAAAAAAGTGAATATATATCTAGGTTTGTATATAGGTAGAACTATCTGTAATGGGATCCAATGCCCTCTTCTGGTGTGTATGAATACATATATAAAATAAATAAATCTAAAAAAAAAAAAAAAAAGCAATGGGCCATAGTATAACTAGTTCCTTTATTTTTATTCTTTATCTTATTCTTTCAGAAATTTATCTGGCTGTTAGGTGTGGTGGTGCATTCCTTTAATCTCAGCACTTGGGAGGCTGAAGCTGGGGAATCTCTTAAGTTTGAGGCCAGATGTAGGGCAGTGGTGGTGCATGCCTCTAATCCCAGTACTTGGGAGGCAGAAGCAGGCAGATTTCTGAATTCGAGGCCAGCCTGGTCTACAGAGTAAGTTCCAGAATAGCCAGGGCTACACAGAGAAACCCTGTCTTGAAAAACAAAACAAAAAACAAACAAAAACAAAAAACAAACAAAAAAAAAAGTTTTAAGGCCAGCCTGTACTACAGAGAGAGAATCTGTCTCAAAAACAGAGAATAAAGTTAACAGCGGATGGATTAAAAATTCCTGAATTGGAGAGGGCAGGAAGCTGGGGTAGGGTGGGGAGGAAGAGGTCAGTCAGGGGGAGTTACTCCCTTCAGGAGTTATTCCTTTAGGGCAGGGATATGGGGTTGTGTGAATGGGATCAAAATACATAGTATGCATGTTTTAATTGCCAATGAATTAATAAAAATATCATTAAAGGGGCTGGAGAGAGGGTTCAGCAGTTAAGAGCACTGACTTCTCTTCTAGAGGGCCTGAGTTCAGTTCTGAGAAACCACAAGGTGGCTTACTAGCATCTGTAATGGGATCTGATGTCCTCTTCTGGTGTGTCTGAAGACAGCTACAGTGTACTTCTATAAAATAAATAAATCTTTATAAATATATATATATAATTTTTAAAAAGAACAATAGATGCTTAAAATTAATAAATTATCATAGTGGGTATTTTCTCCTATCCTCAGTTGCTTTTTTCAAGATTATGCAGTAGGTCAACTTTAGAAACTTTGCAAAGGTGTTTCTGACTGCTGTTGGAATCCCTGAGTTTGTGACAATACACCTAGCAAGACATCTAAAAGGCACAGAAGTCAGCCTTTGAGGCAAGATGAAGAATCTCAAAAGTCCCTGAGCAATGGTATTCTGGAAGGCGGAGCTGGGAGCAAGTACCAGCACACTCAGGACTGTGACAGAGCAGCTTTGCTAGAGCTCTGGCCCAGCAGCAACTCCAGGAGCTTCTGGGCCAGAAAGACAGAATACAGAACCCCAGGGACCTCACCTTGCCCTTTGTGTTTAGGACTGGCCATCCACAAAAGAATGTTATCTCAGCACTTTCTAAACCCCTGGAGCTTGTAACTTGGAGGGAAGGGATAAGATGAAAGGAGATATTTAAAGTTTCCACAGATGATTTGGACCTATGTATGGCTTCTCTAATCTCTAACCTCTAAGAGAGGTTACTGCTTTTATTCTGGGAGGAAGCCTGTCTTGTTCATAATGGATCCTGGCACCAATGTAGGAAACTGATTTAAAGAAACAGGCAAACAACAATGGTACTGGATGTATGTCAGAAACAGACCCAGAGCTGCTGGATATCACCCCCAAATTGGATTAAAAGTACCTATGTGTTTTCTGCTTATATTCCTTTACATTTCCCAGTTGGTGTCTTAATTTATAAAATGGAAAATAATTAATGACTTACATGTGATTTAACCATCTTATTTTATGAAAAATCCATTCCATGAAAGGTAGACCTTGAAAGATTATTCCCTATATAACAGTAAGTATGTTATTTTAAAATTAAAGTTGATCTGATTTCTAAATAACAGGCTTACCTCCTATTCATAGAATTCTACCTGCCTCTGCCTCTGCTTTTGCCTTCTGATGTTCAGATTATTAAAAAAAAAAATCACTTTTTTACAGTTTAAAAATCTGAACCACAGTGTCTTTTTTTTATGGTGGAATGTTTTATGAAAATATAATGATAATAGTAATAATAATTATTTACTAATTATTATTATTGTTGTTCTTAACACTTTTTTTGTTTTTGAAAGAGAGAGCGAGTTCCAAGTATGGTGGTATATATCTTTAATTCCACCCTTCCAGAGCCAGAAGCCATGAGATCTCTGTGAGTTCAAGACCAGACTGGTCTATTGAAAAAATTCTAGGCCACCTGGTTTATACCTCAAGTTCTAGGCCAGCCAGGACTATGCAATGAGGCCCTGTTTTTAAAAGAATCAAATAACTAACCAAGCAGCCCACCCACCCACACACCCAGGGAGCTGGAAAGATGGCTTTGTGGTCGAGTGTGTAAACTGCACTTGTAGAGGACCTTGTCTAGGTTCCTAGGAACCACGTCAGGCAGTTCCATCCCTCTAAAACTTTAGCTTCAGTAGACCAAGCTTGTGTAGCCATTATGGACACATAACCCACAAACTCACACACACAATCAAAAGAATATTTAAAATGCCAAATGTCTAATGAGACAGTATTAAACTTTATTGACTTACTTATTTAAATATGTGTGTGTGTGTGTGTGTGTGTATGTGTGTGCACATGTGAAGGTCAGAGAACAAATTTCAGGAGTCAGTCCTCACCTTCCATCTTTTTTTTTTTTTTTTTTTTTTTTTT
>NW_022196906.1:62180025-62191188 GCF_008632895.1 Mastomys coucha | reverse complement strand
GAAATCCACCTGCCTCTGCCTCCCAAGTGCTGGGATTAAAGGCGTGTGCCACCACTGCCCGGCTCCTTCCATCTTTTTGAGGCAGGTTCTTGTTTCTCTGTGGCTGTGCTGTGTACCCAAGACTTGGCCCAAGCTCTTTTTGGGAGGTTATTCTCCTATCTCTACCTCCAATCTCACTATAGGCCAGCTAGAAGAAAACAAACAAACACTCACCTGGCAAGTTATGGGCTAGCCAAGGCTACTTAGTGAAACTCTGTCTCAAAATTAAGACAGTGAGGAAGCAGCCAGAAGAAGCACCTCTCAAGCTATTTATTTACTCTATAGTAACAATTTGGACTACAAGTAAGTTTAATTTGACAAGATATTATTGGTATTGGTGTAGACAGTATGTTTTGTTTTTCCTTGATTCAGACAGAGTCTCAATCACTCTTATGTCCCAGGCTGGCCTTGAACTTGCTAAGTGGCAGAGAATGACCTTGAACTCCTGATCTTCCTGCCTCCACTTCTCTAGTGCTGGAATGACAGGCAAGTGCTACATCACCTGTGTTTTGTCAGTTACATTTTCAGAACTTTTCACACTCTGTTTTATAGACTCCAGGGAAAGAAAAGGTGATCTTAAGCAGGCTCCTCGTTGGAGATGATAATAATCACTTCCTATGGTAATAAGACCAATTTTCTCTTCTGAGAGAAAATTAAAAACATGTCTAAACTCCCGAGTGAATAGAAGTTCCATATATCAGAAAGCTAGATAACTATAGTATATTAGTTTTTGTAAATTGTCAGATATCTGCCCTTCAAATAAAACAACTTACAAACTCATGCAACATTCTAATAATTTTTATGTAATATTATCTCCTCCAGAACTTGTAGACAAGAGAAAAGGAGATTTTAGAAAATCTAAAGGTTTCAAGGGAGAAGCCTGGCCTATCCCTTTCATCGCTGGTTCTGAGTAATGGGAGACTTTTTGAAAAATGTGCTTTGTGTTTCTTTGCTTCAGGAAGAAAATAAAAGGGTTTTTGCTTTGTTTTTGTGTGTTTTTTTTTTTTTCATTTCTGTTTTTTGAGGCTTCACGAACTGTTGCTGTGTTAAATACCAGAAGATATTTTAACATGGCATGAAATTCAATTTTGTAAACCAAAATGGAATAAATTATTTTACGGACTTCCATATGGATGGAGCTGAGGAAACGTGAAGGAATTGGGGAGGGTTAGGATCATTGAGCTTTGGGAGGAGGGCAAGAGAGCAGCTCCTAACATCTGACTCTTTAAGCACTGTGTGAATTCAAGGTGGTCACTGCAGACATAACTCAAGAAAAATTTTAGTCTTTTCTTCTTTTGGCTAGATGTAGATTTGGTATAGGTGACTTGAAAGCTCTCTCTTATTTATGACCCCAAATACTCTACTCCCATATGATTAATCTATTTTCATTTATCTATGGTCTGATCAATAAGAAATGAGACTCTATATGTGGTCTTAGAAATTTCTTAGATAGAACGAGTCTTATCTTCATATTTTTATCTGCTGGATGGACAAAAGCTTCAATATGTAATTGTTGTTTTCTTGTTATTTTACTAGTCCTCCAGAAATTGAGAGTATGGCTGCTTTCTTCCAAAGACAGAATCTTCTAACAGGTAACTTTTAGTTTACAGATATCTTGAATTTATAAACAATGATCTTTTCAGACCCAGTGGGAGGAGTCTCAGTTTCAGAGAGATTACCATAGATAGAATCTATTTTAGTTCCACTGTTGAAATTGTTGATCAATATATGAACATATGACAATATATGACTAGTTGGCTTTACTGAAGAAAGAGTGGGTAGCTTTGAAGTAGTAAGAGTTGTTATAGGGGGCTGGCGAAATGGCTCAGCGGGTAAGAGCACTGACTGCTCTTCCGAAGGTCCTGAGTTCAAATCCCAGCAACCACATGGTGGCTCACAACCACCCATAATGAGATCAGATGCCATCTTCTGGTGCATCTGAAGACAGCTACAGTGAATTATGCCAGAGCGAGCATGGCCAGAGCAAGTGGGGCTGGCAGAGGTCCTGAGTTCAATTCCTAGCAGCCACACACCTGATGGCTCATGGCCATCTGTACAGTTACAGTGTACTCATACACATAAAATAAATAAAATAAATCTTTAAAAAAAAAGAGTTGTTATAGAAACATAATAGTGGCCTGTGTCACAGTGTCCAAAAAATTTAGTCTGAAACAAAACTACAGAGAAGAATTTTAGGAGAATTGCTACTTCTCTCTAGGAAAGGGGGTTTAACTGATGGCAGAGGGCCGTGGAATAGCACCCATCAGATTAGACCCATTTAAACATTCTCATACTGGGCTAATATCAAATCAATATCAAAAGTACTCAAGATGCTAGACTCCAGAGAACCAAATAACTCTACTAAAAAATGGGGTACAGAGCTAAACAAAGAATTCTCAACTGATGAATACTGAATGGCTGAGAAATGTTCAACATCCTTAGTCATCAGGGAAATGCAAAACAAAACAACCCCGAGATTCCACCTCACACCAGTCAGAATGGCTAGGATAAAAAACTCAGGTGACAGCAGATGCTGGAGAGGTTGTGGAGAAGGAGGAACATTCCACCATTGCTGGTGGTATTGCAAGCTGGTACAACCACTCTGGAAATCAGTTTGGCAGTTCCTCTGGAAATTGGACATAGTTCTATCAGAGGACCCAGCTATATCACTCCTGGGCATATACCCAGAAGATGCTCCAACATGTAATAAGGACACATGGTCCACCATGTTCGTAGCAGCCTTATTTATAATTGCCAGAAACTGGAAACAACCCAGATGTCCCTCAACAGAGGAATCTGTGATACATCTACACAATGGAGTACTACTCAGCTATTAAAAACAATGAATTTATGAAATTCTTAGGGAAATGGATAGATCTGGAGAATATCATCCTGAGTGAGGTAACCCAATCACAAAAGAACACACACGGTATGCACTTTCTGATAAGTGGTTATTAGCCCAGAAGTTTGGAATACACAAAGTATAATCCACAAACCACAAGAAACTCAAGAAGGAAGACCAAAATGTTGACACTTCATTCCTTCTTAAAAGGGGTAACAAAATACCCATGGAAGGAGTTGCAGAGACTAACTATGGAGCAGAGACTGAAGGAAGGACAATCCAGCCTGATATAGCTGTCTCCTGAGAGGCTCTGACAGTATCTGACTAATACAGTAGATGCTCACAGCCATCTATTGAACTGAGTAGAGAGTCACCAAATGAAGGAGCTAGAGAAAGGACCAAAGGAGCTGAAGGGTTTGCAGCCCCTTAGGACGAACAACAATATGAACTAACTAGTACCCTCAGAGCTGCCAGGGACTAAACTACCAACCAAGGAGGTACACATGCTGGGACTGATTGCTCCGGCAGCATGTGTATAGTAGAGGATGGCCAAGTCGGTCATCAATGGGAGGAGAGGCACTTGGCCCTGTGAAAGTTCTGTGCCCCAGTGTAGGGGAATGCCAGGGCCAGTAAGCAGGAGAGGGCGGGGTGTCGAGCAGGGTAGGGAGGAAGGAACAGGGGTTTGTTCTTGTTGTTTTTTGTTTGGAGGGGAAACTGGGAAATATGACATGTAAATAAAGAAAGTATCTAATAAAAGAAAAAAGAAAAAAAAAGAAACAAACAAAAAAACCATTCTCATACCTACTCCTCAGCCAGGAGTCAGCAGCTAAGACATTTTTGTTTTAATCTTTTAGGTGTGTGTGTGTGTGTGTGTATGTGTGTGTACACTCATGTGATCAAGCAAAGGTGCCTTTGGAGCAGAGAAAAAGGCAGCTACCAGCTACCTGATACAGGTACTGGGAACTGAAGTATGGTCCTCTTCAACAGCAATGAATGGAAATAAGGACATGACCACTCCCACGTATGGCTGAGGGGAAGCACAACTGGAGGCACCTGAGAGGAGCCGTGGATCAAGAGGACAAGAGAGCATGTGGGAACCAAGAGAGTCCAAAATGGCTGACTTCTATAGCAAAGAGAAGCTGGGGAAAGGGAAGGCCAACCCCTGAGCTGGAGAGTTTGGGGTGAGGGTGGGGTTAGAAGTGCTGGGAGAAGCCACAGGCACTTTAGTGAGACTTGTGCTGATTTTCTTTGAGACCCTATCAAAGCACTATGCATGTGTAACTGCTGAATTATCTCTCTAGACCTCACATGCTATTTTAAAAAGAGAAAAGTTCCTGGTTTTAGCTGAGTGTAGTAGAGCTTGCCTGTAATAACAGGACTTGGGAAGTTGAATCAGGAAGAGTAGGATTCCAACATTACTTTATTCTACACAGTGAGTTCTAGGCCAGCCAAAGCTACATAGTAAGACCCATTTTTTTTTTTTTTAAAGTAATAGAGACTAGCTTTATGGAACAAGAATTTATTGAGTACCCATTGTATACCAAACTGCTTTTAGGCAGGAACGTAGACAGGCTCCTTGCTCTCTGAGCTTGCCTTATACTATTGAATAGCAAGCACCTCACAGCTGGGGTCTGGAAACTGTAGAGATACTTAGAGAAGAATATATTACAAGACAGAAATCTTGAAATCTAGGTTTGGGGGAAAGGCAAACTAACTGGTTTTGAGATAATTGATGGAGCTGGCAATGGTGGCACACGCCTTTAATCCCAGCTCTCTGGAGGCAGAGGCAGATGGAGCTCTTAGTTCCAGGACAGCCAGAACTACACAGAGAAACCCTGTCTGCAAGAGAAAAAAAAATGCTTTGATGGAAAGTGATTAGACCCTGCAATGTGGGAGATGGGAGAAATGACTTTAGGTGTGACCAGTACCCTCATTCTTTCTTCTTATGGAAACCTGGATCTTGAACTACAAAAATATGGTTGCTATTTTCAGTAAACTAAGGGGCTATTTAGCAAGTATCAATTTAATGAGCTTCTTACTAGATCTTAATGAAATCAACAAACATTTGCTTTGAAAGTCCGTTGAGGCAGCTTGCCACCTCTATTCTGCTAACCTAGCCAATGTCTACAAGGGTTTGGGGAACAGGAATGTTTATTCATGTGGCAGGGAAAAGTCTGTCCTGCAACTTTTAGGACTGCCTCCAGTGGTCGGGTAATTTGTTTTCTGATTGCAGATTCTGATGTATAAAGTGTATTCTCTGCAAAGGAAGTTTAAGTTACAATGTTTTAGTCTTAAGACCTTGTTTCTCAATCTTAATGCTGGGACCCTTTAACACAGTTCTTCATATTGTGGTGACCCCCAACCACAAAACTATTTTTGTTGCTACTTCATAACTGTAATTCTACCACTGTTATAAATTGCAATGTAAATATCTGATATATAATATATCTGATATGTGACCCCTGAGAAAGAGTCATTTGACAGCCACACCCCCTCTCCCCCCAAGGACTCTCTACTCACTGGTCTAAGACTAAACTGTTTTCACATTATGGCAGGCTTATTTGAGACCCCAAAAGACTCCTTAAAGATAGTTTCATGTTACAAGGTTGATTCACTCTTGGATATACAATGACCACAATTTCAAGCTGAGAGAAACTAATGTTGCTATAGTTGCATTTAAGGAACTGAAGAGATTTGCTATCTACTTCTTGGGACGACAGATTTATCCTAGCCAGTCTGTATTGGGCTGAGGAAAAATAACTATCTAAGCCTTTTCTTATTAATTTTTAAAACTATAAAAGTTAAAAATACAAGTAGAACTAAGCAGAAAGAGAAAAACTAACCACAATTTCACCTACCACCGGGAAACAACGGTGAACACCTCGGTTAGTTTATTCTATCTGTCCTCTCTGCATCTCTCTATACATCATATTTTTAAAGGAATGGGATTTTGTGATTTTTTTCTGTCCCCTTCACACTGGTACCTAGGATAACTTTCATTTTGTACCCTGCCATCCCAACATTCCAAAGCTCATGTAAATACTAGGGATACGTAACTGACTTAATTCCAGGGCATGATAGATGGAGACATAAGTGAATGAATGTATGAATGAAGCAAGCCACCCAGACGGTCGGCCGTGTTGGCAAGTCTTTAATCCCTGTACTCAGGGAGGCGGATTATCTTGAGTTTGGGTCCAGCCTAGTCTACATAGTGTGACGCTGTCTCGAAAAAAAAAAATCAGTGCAATAGTCACACCTGCTTTGTTATCCATCTTCCTGGAAGAGTCGTTTCCTAAACCAAGTGACTGGCATCTATCCCGCCACCCTCATGGCTGGATCCACACCTGGTAACCTTCAGAACCCGGCCCGTGGTCCAGGCGCGGAGAAGACTCAGAGGCCTCATGCTAGCCTGGTCCCCCTGCCGCCTCATCCCTCTCCAGAGCGGGGCCCAGATTCTGGGGCAGCCGAGGGTGTCCCTTGCGCCTCTCACACGTGGGCCCCACCACAGCTCCACGCGCGCCCCCATCCCGCGCCCGGGGTGCGGACACCCAGGAGCCGAGTGGCGAGCTCCGCCGCGCCGTCCCCCAGTGATGACGCGCTTCCTGCCCTCCCGGCGCTCGCGGGCCGTGCGCTCGCGCTCGCCCTCGGCTCCGGTTCCGCGCCTGGAGCCAGCAGCAGCGGCGGCGGCGGCGGCGGCGCAGCGGGAGCGGAGCTGGCTGCACTCGTGGGCTGGCGCTCCGCAATGAGACAGTAGCTGCATCCCCGCGGTAAGGCGCGGCGCGTGGCGCTGCCCAGCTCTCCAGCCTGCATGCGCGCTGCAGGGATTTCCAGTGCCTTTTTCCCTCCCCTCTCCAGAAGGAATATGTGGGTGGTTTTCTTCTCGGGTTTGCATCTCGTAAGTGATGTCAATGTAGAAAAACCCTGTCAAGCTTCTAGATTTCATTGCCTAGGAGGGTTTTTTTTTTTTTTTTGCAAGAAAAGAAAAATAAATTGCAACGAATGCACCTGTCTATTGCACATGTAGGCTTCGCAGCACTCAAGCCGGTTGCCGGGGTTTGCAAACAGTCTTGCAGCCGGAGCCAGAGAGCTGATCCCTAGCTTTAGGCAGCTGGTCTCCTCCCGGGCTCCGTCCTCGGGTTTCCGGTAACGGGGTCGGAAAAGCGGCCCAGTCTGCACCGAGGGGCCCCCTGGACTCCGGCCGTGACCCCGGCACCGACTGAGTTGGCGGAGAGCAGAGCGGCTTCATTCCAGCACTGGCTGCCCCGACTTCAAGCGCCACTTTGCAAACAAGTCTCCCGCTCCGGCTCGAGGAGAAAGACACACCGGGATGCTTCCTAGCCCCCGACTCTGAGACCTGCGGGTTGCAGGACTCCCCCTTTTCCCTGGCCATCTCGCCAACAACCAGCTGCTGGCTGCGGACCGCTCAGGGATAGCGCGGGGCGGAGAGCAAGGGCAGGGTTTGGACTCTGCGCGGCGGCCTCTCGTCTCCTTCCCCGACCCTCTGGAGCTGAGATTTCGCGCCGGCGGGGATCGGGAGGGATCTGGAGACTGGCATTTTGGGGCCCAAGGAACGACGTTCGAGGGCGCCATATTTTCAGTGGGGTTTTTACAGAGGCTAAGGGGGCGCCCACTTTCAGAAGCCTCGGGGGAAGCCGGAGCGATTGTCGTTGGGAAAGTTTGCGCGCCCCGGCCAGCTAAGAGGCGGCTGTCCCCACAAGGGCGCGCGGACTGCAGCGTGTCGCCCAGGTCTGGCTAGGCTGGGTCGGGGGGCGGGGGGACGCGGCGAAGAGCGGTGTAGGGGACCGATGCCTGTGGCTCGCGGGTGTCACAGAGCAGGGGAATCAGTAGGGCTTAGGGCTGCTGGGCGCAGAGCACACGCCCCTCTTTTCCCCAAGCTACTGCCGCCAGCTCTCTGCCGGAGCTGTGCGCACCGCCTCTCCCTGGCCCGCGCACGTTGCTGAGCGTCTCCTTCAGTAACCCCCAATCCCCGGCACCGGGGCTTGCAGGGTGTTCCACCTGGCGCGGGAGCTCACTCAAGACTGGAGAGAAAGCGAGTAGGTTCATTGATGGGCCAAGGGCCTGGCTTATGTGGCTCAGCCTGTAGCCTCCTGTCGTCTCCTAGCTTGTGCAGGCGACAGGAGTAGCACTAGCGGCTGTGTGCAGGGCTCTCTCTGGTGCGGGACTGGTGGAGGAAAGGAGGGGGTGGCGTTTCCCGAAGTCGGGGCTTCAGGTGACACGTGAGAGAACTTGTTTTCTTGCTGCTGGTGATGGGGGCCGAGATGGAAGGAGAGGAGGCTGTGTTAATGAAAACTAAGTCCCGGTTATTTCCAGAGAACGGGAAGAGGAGTGAGCTGAAGTGTTTGGTGTTGTAGGGGGACACAATGATAGAGTAGTAGGATGGTGTCCCGAGGAAGCGCACCCCGGAACACGTAATTATGAGCACCTTGGTACTCATAGTGGCAATTTTGATTCTGAAGCTCCTGGGCGAGGGACTTGCCATTCTCTATGTTCTAGCTCCCGGATGTTTTTAGAAGTGGACCCGTGGGGAGAATCTTTTCTTTTGTACATACATAGTGACCTCTGCTTTCTTGTGAAGGGGGCAGGGCAGAGTGTGTTTGCTGACCTATGATTGGCTGAGTGCAGGAATGTGTTAGCTTTTCTCCTTGGTGTCTTAATCAAACAGTGTCACAGTTAGAGGGATCCTGTCAGCATTTGGGGTCTTCATCATTGGAAGAGATTTCGGGAAGGACCACCAAAACCTAATGGGGGTGTGTGTCTGGGGAGAGCAGAGACTTTTATGAAGGAGATGTAACCCCCACCATCTGCAGTTGCCCATGTACTTCATTAAATGCCACAGTGTGGAAGTTACCCTTTCAGTTTACAAGGCTGTACCTTCCTCTCCATGGGGATCTCTGTGCAGAAAGTGAGACGGAAGGGTGGCCAGTGCGCGTGTGCATGCAGGAATATTTTTCTCCCTTTTAATTTGAACACTAGAAGAGTGGAAAAGTCCCAGATAATAGTTGTCCAAAATCAGAATAGCCAGTGTTGATGAGAATTAGCTGCTGAAAGCCCCCCCCCCTAAATTACATTGACTTTTCTGGGCTTAGCTGAGAGATGGCTCACTGAATTCCAGCAGTGGAGGGTTCTTAGCCACTGTCTGCCCTGTGCCTTGTACACCTTTTCATTTCTGTAGGAAATTCTAAGGGATCCTGCAGATCTCTCTCAGTTTTGGCTTTGTGTTTCAGACTTTGTCTCCCCAAGGGAGAAGTAAAAAATTCCAAACTTGATCCCCATGAGTAGTTATTCAGTACAGTGTAGGCTACGTGTACGTTTAAAATCCACCTTGTCCAGGTTTGTTTGCCAACATTGTTCCCTAGAGGGCACTTTAAATGTATTCATTTTTATGTGCATGTGCCTGCCACCTGTGTGCAGAGGACAGAAGAGGGGGTTGGGTCCCGTGGTAACTGGAGTTGTAGGTGGTTGTGAACCACAGCATGGATGCTTGGAACCCAGTCCGTATCCTTTGCACAAGCTTTAAGGGCCTTTATAGGAGGAGCTGTGTCTGTATGTGTGCAGCACAGCTTTTAAACAGGATGCAATGAAAATTAACTTAAAGAAGCTTTTTAAAAAGTTTAAAAAAAATCATATTCATCAGTCTGTCTATCTTCTTTATCTGTTTGTGTGTGTGTGGGCATGGGTCAGGGAATGCCACAGGTACCCTATTTAGAGGTCAGAGGAGTCAGGTTTTCTACTTTGTGGCTCCCTGCGATTGAATTCTGGTCATTAGGCTTTGTGACAAGTGCCCTTTATCAACTGCCTGTGTCATCTCATCAGCCCAGAGATGCTTTATTTCAGGCCTTCTACTATTTAATCTCAATGGCACTACCTTAATATTCATTGAATTTTGTATGTTTCTTTCACCAGGTATTATTAACCAGGCTTTATTGTCTTTTGCCTGGTTCTTACTGTGGTAACTTCATAGCTTGATCAAAGTGCCTGATTTTTTTCCCCCCTAGTAAGATTTTGTAACTTCAAAAGGGCTAGAAAAGTGCCTTTGTGAGTTGGAAAGTTGCCTATCAGTTTACCAGGCAGGCCATGTGACAGGTGGTGTGTGCATGCTGCATGCCCAGGCTCTTAGGATGGTGTCTGGGACTTGTGATCTGTGACATTCTTGCTCCAGGACTTTTGAGTCCGAATATTTTCTTGGGGATTTTGGGTGGTGTTTGACTAACAGGAAGTACTAAAACCGGTTAAATCATTCAAAACAATTTTTATTAGGTACAAAAAAATGTTTAAAGGCAAGGAGAAAAACATAACAAGGAGGCCGGCATTCTAGAATTATAGTTTCACAAACCCAACTGGTGCCTTTTTAATTACAGTATTTACCCCATCCAGAACTTTGTAATCCTATTGCTTTTATATTTAATAACAAGGCTAGCTAAAACATAAGCCAAACACAACTATTACAAATAATGGGGATAAGTGGTGGGTTTAACCAGATGTTCTCCCTGAAGTTGAACTCTTCCAAACGTCTCTGCTCCTCCTGTTTCTAACCAACAGACACAACTCAAAAGGTAAGGCGGTCTCGGAGGGGAAAACAGAAGTGAAAAAAATGCTGGCAGTCTCTGATTTCCTGGCACTTGCCATTTACCTGACGATTGATGGACAAGCTGAATACCTGAGTCACCTTCCTGAGAACTTTTCCTGGAGTGGTGCCCTGAGCGATGAATTAAGACCAGGCTCATTTGCAGCCCATTTCATAGTGGCTTTTCAGAGTTGGTGTTAGCCCCCACATTTTGTTTTGCTCTTAACCAACAGCTCCGCTTCTAAAGCCTCGAGCAGCTCGCAAGCGTTTGTGTTGTTTTTTTTACTCTTCCACAGTAGACTTTAACTACTGGAGTCTTCGGTGTCTTCCATTCATTTGTCCTGCAGAAGCTCTTGGGGTTTAATCTTGCTGCTCTGATAAGTAACCCTGCACTCACCCCACACATCACATCCCTAAAGGGTTGTGCTCTTGTTTTGTGTTTATCTAGTAGATAAGGTGTGTGGGGGCTGGGGGGGTGGGGAGATAAGTGTGATTGACTGGGCTTTGGAGCCCAGACCTATCAAAGGCTGCACAAAGGGAGCACTGGCAACTTCCAGAACAGAAGCAGAAGGTGGCTCAAAGGTTAAGAGCACTGGCTGCTCTTGCTGAGGATCTGCTCCTAGCACCCATGTGGCAGCTCATAACTATAACTATCTGTAATTCTGTTTCCGATGGATCTGATTCCTTTTTTTTTTTT
>NW_022196906.1:62178896-62179912 GCF_008632895.1 Mastomys coucha | reverse complement strand
AAAAAAAAAAAAAAAAAAAAAATCAAACCAAACCAAAACTAAAACTCATATATGAAAAATAAATGAAGAACAGAGCCTCACCTATGTATGTATGTATGTATGTATGTATGTATGTATGTTGAGAGAAGACCCCCTTCCCCTTCCTGTCCTCCATCCTCTGTACCCAGTTCTGGTTCCTGAACATCCTCAAGCTCCATGACCCTTGCCCTTTCTCTCACTTTGCTGAGTACCCAGCCCTTGATTAGCCCTGCCCTCTGCTTTGCTTTCACTGATCTAACCCCACCCCCACACCCCCACTAATGAGCCTGGGTGGAGAAGCCATCGGGCCATCTGCACTGCTGTGCTCTTGATGTATGACTGAATCCCAGGGGGCCTCTTGACACTGCCAGACCCACTGTGCTTTAGTGTGAGATTGCTGTCAATGGGTGACTTGGTTTACCTGGCACTGGTCTCACCACCTTCCTGCCCTGAATCAGCTGACTGACTAGTGAGGAGTCAGTGTCCGCCTTGGAGCTCATTCTCTCTGCCATTCTGCAGCTGTCTCCTTCCCCCTCCACGTTATCAGAGTCCCTCTTTGATGGATTGTCTTCACCGGAGATGCTCTGACATCTTCATCTTAGCCAAAAAGCAGCAGTGGCAGCAAACGGCATCCCTTGACTTTGTGTCTGAGTCCATTCATCTCCCATTTCTTTGCTCTCTCTTCTTAGCAGATACTAGAAAAAAAAAAAGAAACACTTTTATTTTCTGTGTATGAGTGTTTTACCTACATGTATATCTGAGCACTATTTGTGTGCCTTGTACCTTCAGAGGCCAGAAGGGGGCATTGGATTCCCTGGAACTGGAGTTACAGGTGGTTGTGATCCACCATGTGGGTGCTTAAAACTGTAAGAGCAAAAACGTGCTCTTAAGCCACCTTTCCAGCCCTTGAGCAAAACATTTTTTTTTTGTAAAGATTTATTTTATTTATACAAGTACACTGTACACTGTAGCTGTCCTCAGACACACCAGAAGGGGGT
>NW_022196906.1:62110032-62178620 GCF_008632895.1 Mastomys coucha | reverse complement strand
AAAAAAAAACAAAACAAAAAAAAAAACAAAACAAAACAAAAAAGAAGAGTTGTCATGTTCTGTCATGTTCTGTTTGTTTGTTTGTTTGTTTATTATTTCCTCTGCACTCACTTATTTTTATTCTTTAAATAGGAACTTACTATATATTTCTTGGCTAACCTCAAACTTGCTGTGTAAACCAGGCTGGCTTTGAACTTACAGAGACTTGCCTGCCTCTGTCTCCTCTAAGTATGTGAGCAACCATGCCTGGCTTCTCCCAGTTTACTCTGGCTTTGCCCTACTCCTGTGGTCAAACTCTTCTTAAGGGAACAGAGAGAGCTCAGTGGCTTTCGTAGAGGAAGCAAACTTGGTTCCTAGCACCTATGGCATTACCACCTCAGTTTTAGGTCATCGAATAAAGTCCTCTGGCTACCAGGAGTACCTGTCCTCATGTACACAAACCACACACATGCACAATTACAAAAATAAACAAATCTTTAAAACAAACAAAAAAATTCAAAGAAACCTTGTTGTTGTTGTTGTTGTTGTTGTTTGAGATATGGTTTCTCTGTGTAGCTCTGGCTGTCCTGGAACTTGCTCTATAGACCAGGCTGTCCTTGAACTCATGGAGATTCACCTGCCTCTGCCTCTGGAGTCCTGGGGTCGAAGGTACGTGCCACTACCCGGGGCTCAAAGCAACATGTCCTAAGGCATCATCCGCATTTGAAGAGTATGTCCAAGGATGCTCTCTCAGTATCTGCAGCGTCTCTACGTAACCTAGTCAGCTGATTGCCTCCTGTCTGGAACATTCTCTTCACCAAGTGAATCCTGCCCCTGGCTGCCCTGACTCCAGCATTCTTGTTTGATTTATTCTTTCTGGCTTCTGGAAGCCGGAAATGTGGTTTCATGAAATCCTCTCCGATCCTGAGGGTCACAGTGTTTTTGGAGTCTGCAGTACTCTCCGATCCTGAGGGTCACAGTGTTTTTGGAGTCTGCAGTACTCTCTGATCCTGAGGGTCACAGTGGTATCCTTTCTTATGTCTTGGGCCCTTCTCTTCTTTCTTGAATCCATGCCACTTTGACACTGTGTGATATTACGTATGAGAACGTATCAATTTTTTGGCATATAAGCTCCAAGGGCTTCGGAAATGGCCCAGTCTGGGAAGCGTTCATTGTACCAGTGTGAGGACCTGAGTTCCACTCCCGGCTTCCCATGTAAAGTTGGGTGTGCTGCTATGTACTTATAATCCCAGTGCTGGGGACATGGGGACAGGGATTCTTGGGTCTCCTTGACCAACCAGTCTAGCTTTATTCCTGAAGCTCCCTGTCTAGTGAGATAGACTCTGTCCCAGAACAGGAATGCTCTGCTACTGGGTCTCCTCCATGTGTCTGCAACAGTGAATGCCTGTCATATAGCAAACACAATTCTAAGGGGTGGGCTCTTCCTGCTTCCAGAGTTAGCCTCAGAGGAGCCATTTGGTGCTTGCAGATTTTTGTATCAGGATGCAATAGTTCGAGGTCTTGTGCTGGGAATGAGGGGTTCAGGTACTGAGTTGGTACTCACACCCTTAATACTTGTTGAGTGACAGGAAGCACCTGCCAAGGATGGCTGGAGGGAGACAAATGGCTGCCTCTCTCATTCTTATCTCTGTGAAGAGGGCTTCTTAAGCAGTCTTATGGGTAACTTTTGATGATGGGTTGAAGATGACAAATTGACTTGTCTGAACGTATGTAATTGACCTAAGTGTCCTTGTGAATCACTCATCCCCAGAGCCCACTTGACCAGTGGGGGGCCAGCTCCCTCCTCTTCTAAGTCTGGCTCGGGGATTGGAGTGTGTGTGTGTGGGGGGGGGAGAGTCAATTCCTGCATCTGGGCATCTGGGAGGGGCAGTTCCCTGCAGCTTCCTATTGCTGCAGTCCTGGGGAACCAGGCTAAGGAGTCTCAAGGCTTGGCATGCTTCAGTGAAAAAAATTCTTCTCCTCCCATTTGCCTTGCCTCAGGACTGCCTAGTTAATGACTTGGCACCTGTGTCTAGTTCATATTTGATTTGAGTGAAGCCATTTCCTAAATATGGCCTGAGGTCAGTCATGGCAGGTCTTCCAAGGAGAGTGTGGATTATTCCCGGGTTTGAGAGATTACACAGAGGCCACTTTAAGAGGCTTAATGTTCTCCTTGAAGGGCTTTCAGCTGGCCCAGCACTTGTCATTCTGAGCCTTCCCCATGTAGAGTTAAAGGAGCTACCCTGTGGTAAGATGTCAGGCAAGGCAGCTGAAGTATAGCCACAGAACACTTGGGTTTAGTATCCAGTGGGGAAGGCAGATGCCTTTGTAGGCCATTTTAGCCTAGTTCAGGGGAAGTGTACCAAAAGAAAAAAAAAGAGCCTAGGGTGATGACAGTTTATTTGGTAAAGTCCTTTTCTTCCGAGAATGAAGTCCTGAATTTGATCCCCAGAGCCAACCTTTAAAAAGCTGGGTATAGTGAGTGGCAAAGGCTTTTAATTCCAGCAGTGTAGAGGGAGAGACAGGAGAATCCTTGGGACTTGCCTGCCAGTCAAGCCTAGCTTACTCGGCGGGTTCCAGGCCAGTGAGAAACCCTGACTCAAAAAAAAAAAAAATGATGTTGATATTCATGGTTTTTATACACATGTGCACACACACACTCATAAACGTTTATATAGATGTGCATGTGTACCCAAGAACACACACACACACACACACACACACACACACACTGCTGAGTTGGTGATGAGACTCCATTGTCAAGAGCTTTCTTCTTTTCTTAGGATGAGCTACTGGACCTTCTCCTAAGGCATGCTCTTTTCCACCTGCCTCCCCACATTGAGTCTCTGAGAGGAGACTCCTAGGAGAGACTGTTAAAGAAGAGAGCAGAGGAGGTCAGGGCAGCCACAGGACTGGACAGGTCCCTGCAGGACCTGACTTGGCTCCTCTGGGATGTAGGACAGCCATCTCATTGGGTAGCCGTTCCACAGCACACACTGGTCACTAAGACCCTGTAGCCTCCCACTTTGAATACATATTTTGAAAGAGCCTTTGATTTTCTTTGGGGGAATTTACTTTTCTGACCTCTTTCTCCAGTGTGTTTTGTCCTACTTAGGTGAGAGGGAAAGCTCAGCTCAGCTCTGCTTGAGAAAATTGCCTCTTGGGGCCTGATTGATGGTAGAGGCCTGAGGTGAGTGTTGGAGATGGCTTAGGTGGATTTCACTAGCTCCCGGGCAAGGTGGTGGGTGACCAGATGCTGGCTGTGTGCTGCTGGGGTGGGAGCCGAAAGGGAGCAAGAGGTGTGGGCCCTGCTGTTCAGCGGTGGGTTGACAGATCCTAAGGCTAGTCCCTGCTTCTTGCTGGTAAACTTGTGGCTGTTGGGGCTCTCCTATCTCGGGACAGTAGATACAGGTCGAGATCGCACAGCAGAGCCTGCAGGAGCCATGTTTTTCCCTGCTACCTGTCCGACCCTTGGATGCACCTTAGAAACTGTTTGGAACTTTATAGTCAGGCCCAGTGGAATCTGCAATGTGTGGGTGAACAAATGTCCTTGGGGGTGAGGGGGTGATGGAAAATGGGAGTTTGTCATGGCTATCGTGGCAAAGCTCTGCACACTGAATGGCTTAAAAACCAGATGTGTTCCTGCAGTTCCAGAGTTCAGAAGTTCATTTTGAGGGCCATGTCTGTTGAGACCTCTGCTCAGCCTCTCCACGCCCTCTCTCTCTTGTCTTCACACCTTCATCCTTTTATCTGCTGTTTCTGTCCCCACATGTCCCCTGTTTGTAACACACCTGACACATAGAATTAGGGAATCACCTAAATGGTCATATTTCAACCCCATTGTCTCTGTGAAAACCTTAATTCTAAGTCAAGTCACCTTAGGTACATTAAAAGCAGAACAACGCCGGGTCTCTGGGTGGTGGTGGCACACGCCTTTAATCCCAGCACTTGGGAGGCAGAGGCAGGAGGATTTCTGAGTTTGAGGCCAGCCTGGTCTACAGAGTGAGTTCCAGGACAGCCAGGGCTATACAGAGAAACCCTGTCTCGAAAAACCAAAAAAAAAAAAAAAGTAGAACACCAATCAACCCATACACAGCACATGCAGATGATTGAACAGGTTGCTGTTTCAGAGTCTGAATGTGCCATGAGTTGCTTGCTGGTGAATTCCCTTTTCAGGCTAAAGAGCTGGGGGTCCTTCACTGTGGAGTCTTGCACCTATGGGTGCCGTTGCCCTGCACCTGTCTTCTTTGCATCTTCCTCAGCCCTTGCAAACTGGTTGCCATGACAACCGTGGGAGGCCGGTGTTCTCATCAAACTCTGAGAAAGCAGAGGTACAGCAAGGTCTTTTTGCTGACTGTTGTGTGAGTTTGACTCTAAGTCAGGTCTTCTCCATTTGCTGACGGCTCCCCTAACACCTGTGTTACACCTTGGCAGGAGTAAATTGTCTCCTGGGAAACTCATTGAAAATTTGGACGTGGGAGGCTTTGTTGGATACTTAGGAATCTACCAAGTATCAACCAAGGAATCTGTCTAACCTTTCCTTGTTTCCCCTGGAGATTTTGATACACTTAGATAGGAACATTGTTTCTCAGAGATAAGAAAAGCATTGCCAAGTTGTCATTTGACTTTTTTTTTTTTTTTTTTTTTTTTTTTTTTTTTTTTTTGCCTACTGCCTTTCCTGTGAGGCTGTAGCAGGTGTCAGAGAGAGAGAGAGAGAGACTATCACTGGAAGAGAGAAAACTTTGTGTGGAACCTAAGCTGCTGTTCTATTGGGAGATACAGTCTCATGTAGCCCAGACTGGACTGGAACTCTGTGTAGCTGAGGATAACCTTGAACTTCTGATCCTCTTGCCTCTACTTTCCAGGGACTGGAATTACTGGAGTGAGCCACCACAATTGGTTCTGTGTGGTACTGGGGCTGGAACCTACCATGCTAGGCAGAGATGAGTGCTCTCCTGACTCAGCCATATCTCTAGCCCCTGATATGTCCTATACATAGCTCCCTTGATAGTAGTCTGTGGGCAGGGCCTTTGGCTTCTCAGGTTGCGCTAGTGAAAATTTTAGGTTCAGTAAATGGAAAAAAAATTTTTTTGTTGTGAATTTTCTATCTTACATAGGTCCTCATCACACTCCAGTGCGGAGATAAGTTGGGATGGTTCAATTGCAAATAAATGCTTCATGCTTTATTAAAGCAAAGGAAAAAAAAACCCAACCTTCAGGAAGATGGAACGAGGAATATTGTGATGGGGGGCTGGAGAGATAGCCCTGTGGTTAAGGCCGAGTATTAACGTGGCAGAGGACCTGGGTTGGATTCCTAGTGCCCATGTTAGGTGACTCACAGCTGCCTTTAATTCCAGTTCCACGGGATGGGATATAACTCTCTCTTCTGGCCTTTGTGGGCATCTGCTCTCAGGTGTACATACCCCTCCATTCATTTATGTATATAGTTTAATGTATACAATCATAATAATGTGTAAAAAGTTTAAAGTTTTGTGACAATTCAGTGCCTTTACTGTTATAGAATATCAGTGTATTAATGAAAATGTGCTTAGATCTGTGGGTGCTGAAGTCACCTGCAGAAAGACATTTAAAGGTGGCCAACTGGGCTCTGCCTCTTCAAAATTTTCTAGCAGCAGGGATAAGGTAGGACTTGAATTCTCAGCGGCTAGCTCAGTGACTATATGGAGAGCTGGCAACCCTATTAGTGAAATATTGTCCTTGTGTAGTTCCCTGTCTTTATTTACATTACCAGTCTTCCTTGAAGAATGAAAACATTTCTCAGTTTTGTTATTAGCTTATAAATTAGAAGCCATATTCAGGACCAGCCTTTCCCCCTTCTCTGAGACAGTCTCATAAATCCATGGCTAGCTTGAAAATTGCTGTGCAGCTAAGAATGACTTTAAGCTTCCGGTCATCAGCTTTGTGTTTTCTACTCTCTGGCCGCTGAGCTTTCAGACATGGGCCACCACTCCCAGTTTGTGTGTCCTTAGGTTAGAACCTAGGGCTCTATGCAAATTAGGCAAGCACTCTACCAACTAAGTTACATCCTAGGCTTCTAAGTGTCTGGAATTGTTACCAAAATCTTCAGGCATCATGTCTTAGCTATGAGTGTGGTCCTGGTATAACCATGATTGGGATGCCTTTGGAATATGGGCACTGGAGCTGCCCAGTCCTCAGCAAGTCTCAGTTGATAGTTTGTGTGAGGCCCAAGAATTTGTTGTTTTTATAGACAGGTCTTCTGAAGTTTGTGGTTCACAGAACTGGGGTTTAGTGACAACTCTGGGCTACTGCCTACCACTCCACCCCTATTTATAAACATGACCACGTGCTTTAGTGACGTTTCTAACCATTTCCTGTTTGGAGTTTTATTGTCTAGTTTGAAAGTGCTAGGGCATCCTTCAGTTGTTATCATCCATTTCTGATTTTTTTTTTTTTTTGAATTATCACTCTCCCATTTTAAATAAGCTTCTGCAATTCAGTTTTGAAAAAGTCTTAAAAAGTTGCGATCTTTGACAGAGTAAGGGCACGGGGACATAGTGTGTGAGTGACAGTAAAGCTTTTTGGAGAGGATTTAAGGGTTTGTGGTTTTAGCTTGCACAGGTGGTTAGGGGTGGCCTGTAAGAGGAATCCTGGAGCTCAGTGTGCATTTTAAATTAAACAATTGGTAAATGGTTACATATGGGAGGGGGAGGGGAGGCAGGACCCTGTCCCCTTGGTGAAGGAGATTCAGTTGCATTAACAGGGACACAAGATCTTGGTATTTTGAGACCCATGCCTTGCAGATGTTGTGTGAATTGATTTCCTGCCCCTAGAGACAAGATATTTTTGTTCAATTCTGTGTTTTTCCCTTCTGGTCGAATGGAGACTTTCAGCTTTAGAAAGGGGAGCCAATATTAATCGTGTGTTATTGGGTCCTGTATACCACATTATTTTATGGCTGTGAGCTTAGCCTGTAATGGTAGACTGTTTTTCCAACCCCACATTACTTCATGTAGTGCATTCTTGGGGAGTCAGAGCTAAATACTCAAAAAGCTGTAGCAGACTCTGTGTGCTAGTCATGGTTGATAGAAGTGGATTCCTGGCTGGGTGGTGGTGGCTCACGCCTTTAATCCCAGCACTTGGGAGGCAGAGGCAGGTGGATTTCTGAGTTCGAGGCCAGCCTACAGAGTCTACAGAGTGAGTTCCAGGATAGCCAGGGCTACACAGAGAAACCCTGTCTCAAAAAAAAACCAAAAAAACAAAACAAAGACAAAACAAAAAAGAACTGGATTCCTATGCTGTGTGTAGCTGCATTTCAGTCTTTTTGCTTGTTTGTTTTTAGAAGTGGGTATTTGTTTGTTTGTTTGTTTGTTTTTTAATTGTGGGTTTTTTTTCTGAGTATCTCTGGCTCTTCTGGAACTCTCTAACTCACTGTGTAGCTGTGTAGCCCAAGCTGGCCTTGAACCCAGTGATCTACCTATCTCTGTCTCCAGAGTACTGCTACCCAGCTTTTTTTTTTTTTTTTTAAAGAAAATGGATTTTCAAGATAGGGTGTAGTCCTGGCTGTCATAGAATTTACTCTGTAGTCCAGGCTGGCCTCCAGCTCAGAGATCCACCTGCCTCTGCCTCCTGAGTGTTAGCATTAAAGGTGTCTGCCACCACACCCAGCCATGGGTTTCTTAAGCCCTTGTATGCACATGCACAGTGGCGGTAAAAATAACCCAAAAGGAATACATGTTGTAAAGGGGCAGCACATTGATGTTAATGTGAAAGCCTACTACATAGTGGCTACCATTATGTCACCTGCTTGTTAAAAGCCTCAATGTGCTTATCAATAAAATGGGTACACCAACCCTGTGCTACGTAGTTGGTGCCAGGAGGGAATGGATGTCATACTATGCATACTTCTGAGTGTATGCTAAAGATTTGTGATTCTGTAGAGTGAGCAAGTTAATCTGTGTTTGTGTTTGTGCCTCAGCCAATCATAGAACAGGAGCTTGGTGTCTTCTTTTTCTCCTCTGTTTTGGACTGTGTTAGGGACATCAAGGAGCTGTGTTCGAGGGCTGTGCTGGTTGGTTGGTTTTGCTCACTGGTTAAGGAGGTTGAGGTTTGAGGTGAGGTTTTCTTTCACAAGGCTCAGCTACAATCTCTGGTCACCTGACACTGTGTCACTGAATAGTCCTTCTGTAGGTCCTGACAAAGGATCATTTCCCAAGGGTCCTGGGAGCAGGCATCCTGAAGATGCCTCATCTTCCTCATATGCTCTGTGGGGCCCCCGAGACGGGGGATTAGTTTGCATGTGAGTTCACTGATGAGGGGCTGGAGATGTAGCTCAGTTGGTAAAGTGCTTGCCTAGCATGCAAGAAGTTCTGGCTTTGTGCTCCAGCATCACATCCTCCTGATGTCTTATGCTCGATCCTGTACTCAGGTGGAAGCAGAAGAGTTCAAGGTCATTCCTAGTTAATCTAGTCGGTTTGAGGCCAGCCTGGGCTACATGAGGTTGTTCAAAAAAAAAAAAAAAAAAAAAGAAAAAGACAAGCCTTTAAGATAACTAAAATGAAAAATGGAAAGCAGGCCCTGGCCCCACTCCAGTGAGGGACCTTTAAGTGTGGATGGGGAGGGATCAGCTGAAGATGCTTAAACATGCCTACTTGTGTAACTCACATTGGTACCCCATCCATCCATCACTCTTGGCTTGTCAGATGTTTTTAATGCTTACTCCATGTGATTCCTACTAGGGTTGGATTATGAGCCTCTGTCCTTACTCTTCAGGGTTGATCAATGTCCTGGGAACTCAGTGTTTAGGAACTCGGGTTCCACCTGTAACTACAGATGCAGGACACACCGTGTCATCAGAAGCTGAGGTGAAGTTGGCACAGCAGCAGCTCAGGGGAGACCTGCCTGGAAGGCAGGGACACCTGTCAGCACTTCACATCAGGATGAGGGGAGGGAGGTGTGCTGTGTGATGACCCCTTCTGAACTTGGGAATGGGATGAGAGGCTAGAGGTGTAGACTCAGTTTCTGTTCCGCTCACTCCTGACCCTGCGGTCAGTCATTGACTCTTAAGGTCCATCTCTCTCCCCTCTCTTTCCCTATCTTCATCCCCATCCTCATATTATTTCCTCCTCTTCTCTAAATCCATCTTCATCCTCATCATTTCCATCCTCATCCCCCTCCCTCTCCCTTTCCCTATTTCCATCTCCATCCCTCCCACCTCCATCCCCATCACCTCCATCTCTATCCTATTCCATCCCTGTTCTCTTCTCCATCTGTGCATCATCTCCACCATTTCCAGTCTCACTGCCTTCCTGTCAGGGTTGTTCCTGGAAGAATGGTGCCTGGGAGTCAGAGCACTTTTGGTTGACTGGGGCCACCTAAGTATCCCATCTTCCTTCGTATCCATTGGGCCTTCTTGCTGTCCCTACGAGGGGGGAAAAGACTTAGATAGAATGTAAAGGTCAGCTGATTTGGATTTCGGGAGCCCCTTTGGGGGTTTGCAACCTATCAGTGGCAAGTCCCTGAAATCCTTGTTTTATTCCTATCCAAGGACAGGATTAGATAGGGTACCAGTTTTCTAACATTTCTCCAGACTTTTAAATCCCCTTTCTCCAAGCACCATGCCAGAGGAATTATCCTGGGAGACACTTGCCAAATGGCACCAAATAAGTATCTATGCACTTTTCCGAAAAGACAATTAGAAATATATTGAGGAACCAGAGGCCTGCTGTGAGGGACATTAGTCGGAGGAGCTCAGTGCCAATTTGGGAAGCTCTCCTTGGGGACCTTTTCTCCTCTCAGCCCTTGCTCTGAGAGGCTGAGCTAGGCAAGCAGTGAGACAGCCAGGCTTGGGAGAGGACCGGGAGCCAGAGTGCTAGAGAGGAACCATCCTCTGTCTCCTCAGGAGATTCCAAGTCTTTGCAGATACAATCAAGTGGAAATGGGAAGGCCATTATGAATTCATCAACACTTGAATCATGTTACTCGTTAGCCCTGGCGTCCTGGAATATGCTCAGAAAGCTGAGCTCTTGTGAGGTCAGGCTCTTCTCAAGGTCACATTTCAAGTTAGGGACAAGTCTGATCAGGATCCAGAGATGGTAATTAGTCCCGTGTGCAGTCCCTGGTGCTCTTCCGCCTTCCGTCTGGGATGGGAGATACCAAGAATGTAAAATTTCAGTGATTGGATCCAGATGTGCTGGCCTGACCCCTCCTCCCTTTAGAGCCAACGCAATGAAGACTTTTTTCCCTCCTGTGAAATAGAATATTTTAATCTGCTGGTTTTATTTGCTAGTCCACCTTTGTGCACAGAGCTAAAGATCAGAGAAGAAAATAAAATCCGAATTCCTATTGTTGGGGACACTGTATCAGGCTGTGTTTTTCTTTGCCTCAGGCACTAGCTGGAGTGACCTGGGGGTGCTTAGGACAATGGAGACCTCTGCCCTGGAAGTGACCGGGGTGTTTGTTTTCAAAGCTGGGAACCGACTGATAGGCTATTTCCAGAGTCCACAGGTATAGGTGGGTATTAGGCTTTAAACATTAAAATGCAGGAGCTGGGGCTGCCAGCTCAGTTGGTAGAGTGCTTGTCTAGTGTGGAGCAAGGCCTGAGTTTGATCCCTAGTATCATATAGACAGAGTATGGTGGTGCACGTCTGCTCAGAAGCTACACCAGGGAGTTGGAGGCTAGCGGAGGGCCACCAGTGACTATACGATACCTAGGAACGTCTGAACGTGAGAGTGATTCCCGCTCCCATGTGGAAGTCTGGAGAATGCGACCTTTTCTGTGACTAAATGCCAGCCTGTGTTTGTAAACTGTTTTTGTTGTGTTTTATAAAAAGATAAGAGGAACCAGAGATAGGTTTGATGGAGGTGCAGTATGATGTGAGGGAAGGGGGTGCCTCTGTGGGCCCTTGCTGAAGTATCCCTTCCCCCTCTGAGGTAAGTAGCCACAGGAAGGTATAGTATAGAATAGAGTTTGTTCAGGGGATGGGGGGGAGGGGGAGCCAGCCATCAAAACATGGAGAGAGAGGGGGGAGGGGTAACGGGAGCAAGGGCAAGAGAGCAAGAGAGTGAGGGGGAGGGGGCAAGCAGCCCCTTCCATAGTGAGTCAGGCATACCTGGCTGATGCCAGCTAACTATGGGGCAGAGCCTAGACTAAATGCCAACAGTTTTGAGACATTGTTTAGCAACATATTGTGCATTGACTTGGTTAGAAATGGCTTCCTGTGTATGTTCATTTGTTTTTCTGCACTATGTAGTAATCAAGGCCTTCATTTCACATTGATGGTCCCAAAAACATGCTGTTAAAAGATTAGAGTATTCAGGGGCAGGGGCAAGGGCGACTGCATCGGAAGCTGGGCTCCAGGCAGCTGCCTTGGGAGGAGCAGTTTGTGTCTCTCCAGGTGTCGTTGCTTGTGCCCACCAGACCATTATTTTTTTCTCAGTCACATGAAATATTTGGAAAAAATAGTATCATTTGCTGAGAAATTAAATCATCTTAGGTTAGTTAGTCCCGTGTGTTCTTGAAAGTTTACTGATTGCAGATCAAAAATATTTGGGTATGAAACAATAACAAAAACAGGCATGGTGGTGCACACCTATAATCCCAGCACTTAGAATGTGTAGAGACAGGAGGACCAGGAGTTCAGAGACAGCCTGGGCTATATGAGTTTCAGCCTGGAGGTGAGAATGTTTGAAAAATATTATCATCTGGTATAGGTCCATTTTCCCTAAGCCATGCAGTGTAACAACTGTTAACTATCTACATATAATTTATGCTGTATTAAATAGTAATAAGTAATCTAGGATGATTAGAGTATATGAGAGGATGATTGTGGGGTCTCTAAGCATGATGCCATTTTATAGAAGAGATTTGATCACCTGCAGATGTTTGGATCTGCTGGGGCTTCTGGAACCACCCCTACCCCCCCCCCCTCCTCCGACCTCAAAGTGGAACTTTATAGTCGAAGCAATAGTACTTGGTGTTAGAGGTTTAAATTGACACGAAGACAATGCAGGCGGCTTGAGAATAGGATAGTAGCATACATTGATGTTCTGGGGGTGGGGGGGAGTAGGTTTGAGAACCTAAACTTTGCCTTGCCACTTAGTCCAGTAAGAAGCCAGAGCCTTGTTTAGTGGGTGATGTACTTCAAAGGGGGTTCCAAGGCTGGGAGAGACAGCATCATTTGGGAACTTACACCCAGTACAGGTTCTACAGAGCCATCAACCTTGAGTAGCATAAAGCATGTGTGTGTGGGGCACCAGAGAACCCAGTTACCAGACCCAGCAGCAGCAGACGTTTGGATGTGCATTCTAAATTGTTTCCTGTTGGGCTAATGTCTTGTTCTGGTAATAGTGCTGAGGATGGGGTAAAGGTAGATTTCCATTAGTGCTCAGTAATAATTCACTACAACCCGAGGTCCATAGCCAGGATGGACTGAAAGCCAGATCCATAAGACTCCGCTTAGACTCATCCTCATCTCTGAGCTGAGGTATTCGAGAGTGGTCCCTCTCAAGGATGCTTGTGACAGCCCTGTTCTCGTAGGAGTAGTAGACATGCCTGAACTCAGAGCTAAAAGGCTGGCCCTGCCATAAGTAGGGCTGGAGGGGAAACAGGCTTGTGCTGAGGAAGTGGCCGGGCTAAGCGCGGTGTTTCCAACTAGGGCTTCTGTGAATTCTAGGATCCTGAAGAAGTTTGTTTTCTCCTGCAAGGGTAGTTTCAGTAGCATGGCGCAAACAGAGCAACCATTGTCTGAGCCAGTACTCTTGGTTCTACAAATGCTTCCAAAGGAAACAAATTAAAAGTTGAGATAGAATTTACTTTGACTTTGAATGGAAAGAGGATAGTTTAAAAAGTATCTATTCATTCCATTGCCTGGGGCTGGACAGACGCTGGCTGGAGCTGAATGAGGCGAGATTCCTGCCTTACAGGTGTTACCCAGAGGCAGCCCCGGTTGCCAGCTGTCTTGGCATAGGGAGCCTTGTATGGGAAGGGTCATGTCAGTCAGCTCAGGAGGCTGGACCTGAGACCTGCCTGTTACCTGCAAGAGACTTCTCCTGGCCTGGATTTTTTTTTTTTTTAAATGATCTTAGCAGTGTTGTGCAGTGGAGACTGTCATTCAGCCACTTTCTGAAATCCAGGTTTCTTCTTAGAGTCGGAGTATGCTGGGCTAAGGTCCTGGATAAATCACAGTTTTAACATTTTAGTTGACACTGTAGCTGGCTTAACATTAACTTCAAGAGGTTAGTCTGGGTAGAGGTGATTCTCTGAGCACTAAAGGACTATAATTAAAAACAAACCTCTCAGAAAGATCTCTGTACAAAGACAGAAAGTGGAAAGAACATGTTCTGTTTGTGAACTAGGCATTAAACCAGGATGTGACACACATCACAGGTAACTGCAGTTGCTGCATATGAGGCAATCTTTAAAACTTTAAAGATTATATATTTTTTTATTTATATATTTATTGTGCACATGGGTGCTTGTTTTCAACAGTATACCCATGGAGGTCAGAGGACAGTTTGCAAGCGTTAGTTCTCCTTACACCATGTGGGTTTTGGGGGTAGAACTTAGGTTGTCCCCAGAAACCTTCATCTGCTGAGTGATCTTGCTGGCCCAAGAAATCTCACCTCTTATAGCAAAATGCTTTTCCATTTTGTGGGATACAGTCTGGGAGCTTTCAAGCCAATATGAGGAACCATTTTATCTGATAGCAAGTCTATAGCCCAGGCCTCATCTCTGTTTTCTTTCAAGCTCTTCAGGTGAGCCTGGAGCACAGTTGAGGATAATACTCCGGTGGCCAGCTGTGACCTCTCTACAGAGTCTCTGAGCTCTGCCTGCCATGTGCATCCTCAGGGCCCGGAAGCTGGGAAACTCCCTTTCCTCAAGGAGCCCTTTGTCGTCATCTTGACATCTTTCACACTTGGTTTCTCTGGGATCCTCTCAGAAGGCAGACCCCCCCCCCCCCAAGCATAACAGAGGCCAAGGGTTGAACTACTACTGTGTCCCAAAACTTGGATTGGCTTTTTTTTTTTTTTTTTGGTCAACTTGACACACGGTAGAGTCATGTGGGATGAGGGAAAAAAAAAACTTTATCAGATTGACCAATGTACTAATGACTGATGGCGGATGTGAGAGTGATCCCACTGTGAGCAGGGGTACTCTTGGTCAGGTGGTCCTGAGTTGTATAAGAAAGACAGGCCGAGCAAGCCAACAAGCAACATTGTCTCATGGTCTCTGCTTCAGCTCCTGCCTTCAAATTCTGGCTTTCACTTCCCTTAGTGATTAGGGATTAGGATGGGGAAATGTAAACCAAATAACTCAGGTTGCTTTTGGTCCTGGTGTTTATCGCAGCAGTGTAATCTACTTGAGACTGTGGGTGAGCCAAGCCTTCTGTGCATGGCCGCAGCCTGTCAGTGCAGCGCTGGGGATCTGTATCTTCTTGGTTTGGTCTCTGTTTGGGAGTTGTGTGTTACTGAAATGGTATGAAGGCCTTTGCATAAAGAGACATTACTGGATTTTGCTAACATACCAGGCCCGGGCCTCTATCTGCTAGCCGTCTGTGCAACCCTTTTGCTTTGTCCTTGCTGTGTGCTGTACTAGTTGCTCAGTTAACCTGTCCCCATTGTCAATAGAGAGATCTTACCATTGCCCGGGGTAGATGGAGTCATTGCAGCTCAGCGTGTGTTAGAGCTGTTAAAACCACCTATCACCCTCTTTGTGGTTTTCTTCTAAGGTCTCTTGACTTTAATTGCCTTTTTACTCAGCACCTTTGTGCTTGTGCGTGAGTGCGTGTGCGTATGTGTGTGTGTGTGTGTGTTCATGCATTGAGGTGGGGAGTGGTCCTGGGAATTGCCTTTCTCCAGTGCACACAGGAAACCTAATTCTGGAGTAGTTGTCCTGAGACCCAACCCCTGTTCTGGAGAAGCCCTTGACATCTTGAGGTGTAGCTTAGAACAGGGAGGAGAGGGAGAGAGAAATAGCTCAGTGGGTAAAGTTCTTGCCAGGCAAGCGTGAAGCCCTGATGTTAATCACCAGGACCCAGGTGAAAAGCTGGACAAAGTATTTATGCTTGTCATCCGAGCTTGCTCTGGGAGGCAGAGACCAGCGGGTCCCAAGGATTTGCTGCCAGCCAACCTAGGGTAATCAGCAAGCCCCAGGCTATTGTGAGAGACAAGGCCTTAAAAAAACCCCCAAAAACCCAAACTAGATGGGGGTGCTGGAGAGATGGCTCAGTGGTTAAGAGCATTCTGTGTTCTTCCAGAAGACTCAGCCTGCTTTCCCCACACCCACGTGGTGACTCACACCCTTCCGTAACTCCAGTTCCAGGGGATCCAACATTCTCTTGTGGCCTCTGTGGTCACCAGACATGTAAGCAAGTGGTGTGCAGACATATAATACACAAGTAAAACACCCACATACATAAAATAAAGTTTAAAACAAAACAAACAAACAGAAAACTAGATACCTGAGAAAACATGGAGGTTGACCTCTGGCCTCCGTTGGGGGGAGGGGCGGAGGAGACTCTAAGACAGCAGATTTGATCAGTCCTTCCTCGCCTTCCCCCTCCCCACCTTGCCTGGAAGCCAGGTGCCTGGCTCTGTTTGGGATGGAAGGTTTGAATTTTGATTGGGTAGATAGGAGAGAGTTAAGCCCTAGCCCGACCCTGGGGGCCTGCTGGTAGCCAGCTGCTCTTGTGTTACTGTCTTTTTTTTACTATTTTGCCTTGTTCTGAAGCTTCATGGGATTAACTTCTTTCTTCTGTCTCAGCAAACATTCTGTTGGGCAGCCCTGCTTGCGGTGAGTGTTGAGGACAGAGTTTGACCACAGCGCTTGCTCTCCAGAGGCTGAGATTCTAAAGCTGCTGGGCCAAGTGTGGCCTGGAAGCGTCTGGCCCAGTCCCTCTGCGTGCCTGTCCAAACTGTGGCTTGTTTTTACCTTACCCAAGCTGCTAAATCTGCATTTTTAACAAGCCACTCTGACCGGTAACATTTATAGCTTCCCACAGAGGGTTGAGTGAGCCTGGTTGGGGGTTTCCCTTGGGTGAGAGGTGACAGGGCTGCTTCCAAGGCAACCGCTGAGGTGGACCAAAGAGGAAACACTGTGTGCAGTTGGAAGTGTTGGGGGACCCTGAGTTAATTAGCAGTGTCTGCACGGGTGTTTGTGGGGTGTGCTGGGTGTTGGGAGGGTGGGGGTGGGTGGAGGGGATGGGGGTGGGTGGGAAGGGTGGGGCGTTGTTTGAGGTCTTTCTGTGCTATCAAACCCTGTCTCTGTCCATAGGCATTTGGACTGATGGCTTACTTGGAGAGATGTTCTGCTTTTGCTCCCCTTAGCCAAGCTCCCCGACCTTGCTCCATGTGGAGACACCTTCATTTCCTGAATGACTTGGGGGATATGGGCCTTGAATGTGACAAGAGGAGGCAGTGAGCAGGAATGTTGGGGTGACATGCATATGGAACTGGGCTAGGCTCACCTTGGCCAGGCTGTTAGTGTGGCTAGTCTGGCTTTCTCTTCCACTCAAAGGCAAGCCCAACCCTTCATGGTGGCCTGCAGGTGACTGCTCCACTGTTGAGGCTGAGGCCATTGCCTCAAGCCTTCTCACGGTTTCTTTTTCTTCTCTCCTCCCCTCCCCGCATTTCCTTTAGCCCAAGGGCTCTGTCCCTTAGCACAGTTGACTTTTGGTGGTGGATAATTCTTTGCTGGCTAGGCTGTGGGAAGAGCTGTGCGTTCTAGGCTGTGGGGAAGAGCTGTGCGTTCTAGGCTGTGGGGAAGAGCTGTGCGTTCTAGGCTGTGGGGAAGAGCTGTGCGTTCTAGGCTGTGGGGAAGAGCTGTGCGTTCTAGGCTGTGGGGAAGAGCTGTGCGTTCTAGGCTGTGGGGAAGAGCTGTGCGTTCTAGGCTGTGGGGAAGAGCTGTGCGTTCTAGGCTGTGGGGAAGAGCTGTGCGTTCTAGGCTGTGGGATCTACCATCTAGATCCCATTCTCACGATTTCCTGTGCTCCATGGAAGGGGCAGTCACCCCAATTGAGAAACAAGATGGACCTGGTATTCCGGGGGGTTCTTTTAAAAAAAAACTGGGGCACAAAATGTATAACGTAGTGAACAAGCTCAGTCTACTTCTTTATTTTTATTTTTATTTTTATTTTTTTGTGGTTTATCAAGACAGGGTTTCTCTGTGTAGCCCTGGCTGTCCTGAAACTTACTCTGTAGACCAGGCTGGCCTGGAACTCAGAAATCTGCCTGCCTCTGCCTCCCTAGTGCTGGAATTAAAGGCATGCGCTACCACTGCCCGACTACTTTTTTCTTTTTTAAAGTATCATTTTATTTAAGTTTATGTGTGTGTGTGTGTGGGGGGGGCAGGCGCATTGAGACTAGCCATGGGCATTGGATACTTCTGTTGTCTTCCATGTACCTCACACTGCCTCACTCAGGCAACAGTCCTTATAATTGTTGCTCAAGGAACCAGTTACAGTGTGAGTATTACTTAACCAAAATGCTTGGGTCCAGGAGTTTTTGGGACCCCCAAACTCATTTGTTGCATATATACCTTGCATTTACAACCTGAAGGTGCTTTGGGGCTAGAGTTACAGGTGGTTGTGAGCCAACCATCATGGGTGGAAGGAACCACGTTCAGGTCCTCCGTAAGGGCAGTACATGTACTTAGCCATTGGGCATCTAGCCCCAAGCCCACTTTCTAATTGAAAGCCAAGCATGTTCTGCAGAGTGGACCACCTTGGGCTTCTAGGAAAGAAGGAATGTCGAGTGCCTAGAAGGTGATGGACGGGGCTCTGGCCTGGGTGGCTCTAGTATTGGTGCTGTTCCTAAGGCCTGCCTTCTCGGCTGCCCCCATTAAACAAGCCTGCCCCTACCCACCTGCCTCCACTCACCTGCCTCCACTCACCTGCCCCTTCCTACCTGCCCCTACTTACCTGCCTCCACTTACCTGCCCCTTCCTATCTGCCTCCACTCACATGCCTCCACTCACCTGCTTACACTCACCTGCCCCTACCCACCTGCCTCCACCCACCTGCCTCCACTCACCTGCCCCTACCCACCTGCTTCCACTCAACCTGCCCTTACCTACCTGTTCCTACTCCTTATGGCACAGTCACCACATTCTTTCCCTGTTTTCCAAGTGAAGCCTTTGTGTCTTGCATCCAGTTAATCTAACCAGACTATCCCTTTGTGCTGGCTAATTTTATGTCTACTTAAGCTAGAGTCTTCAGAGAGGAGGGAACCTTAATTGAGAAAATGCCTCCATAAGATCCAGTTATAGGCAAGCCTTTAGGGGATTTTCTTAATTAGGGATTGATGAGGGAGAGCCCAGTGCATTGTGGATGGAGTCACTTCTGAGCTGGTGGTCCTGGAGAGCAGGCTGAGTGAGCCATTGAGAGCAAGCCAGTAAGACTCCTGAATCGCCTCTGCATCTGTTCCTGCTTCTAGGTTCCTGTCCTGCTTGCGTTCCTGCCTTCACTGTGCTTGTAACTGTAGGTGAAGTAAACCCTTTTCTCTCTAGGTTTATTTTTTTGGTCATGGTGTTTCATCACAGCAATAGTAATGCTAACTGAGACACCCTTACAGATCAGTTCCCCTGCCCACTTCCTAAGAAGACTCCCATGCCCACACCTGGCTAGGCGACCCAACCACTGAGCTTGTGATGTGTATGTATGCTGGCTTTTAGGAATCTGACTCAGGAAGGCTCTCACTTCTTTCCCTGTTCCTCTGTCCCATGCTGTCCTGCAAACAAGGCCGAGTATCCCTACTCCAAAAATGCAAAATCGGAGTTTGTGTATTTGTATGTGTACAGTTATGCATGCTTTTACCTTTGGATTCAGGTCGTGTCTCTGAGTGTGGAGGCCAGAGGCCAATTTTGAATTGTTCCTCACTTGCTGTTCTGTTTGTTTTTTTTTTTTGTTTTTTTGTTTTTTTTGTTTTGTTTTTTTGTTTGTTTGTTTTTCGAGACAGGGTTTCTCTGTATAGCCCTGGCTGTCCTGGAACTCACTCTGTAGACCAGACTGGCCTCGAACTCAGAAATCCACCTGCCTCTGCCTCCCAAGCGCTGGGATTAAAGGCGTGCGCCACCACCGCCCGGCATCTGTTTGTTTTTAAAACATATTTATTTTTAATTGTGTGTATATGTGAGGTTATGTGCACATGAGAGTGTAGGTGTTTGGGGAAGTAAGAAGGCAATCTAACCAGACTATCCCTTTGTGCTGGCAAATTTTATGTCAACTTGACTTAAGCTAGAGTCTTCAGAGAGGGGGGAACCTTAATTGAGAAAATACCTCCATAAGATCCAGCTATAAGCAAGCCTGTAGGGCATTTTCTTAATTAGGGATTGATGGGGGAGTGCCCAGTGCATTGTGGATGGGGTCACTTCTGGGCTGGTGGTCCTAGAAGCTTAGATCCTTTAGAGCTGGGGTTGACTGGTTGTAAACTGCCCAATATGAGTTCTGTCAACAGAACTAGGTTCCTCTGCAGGCTCAGCAAGTGCTCTTAATTTCTGAGCCATCTCTCCAGCCTTCACCTCATGTTCTGAGACAGTTTCTCAGTGGCCTGCAACTCACCAAGTAGGAAAGGCTGGTTGGCCATCAAGTCCTAAGGATATACGTTTCTCCAGACCCCCAGAGCTGGGGTAATATGTACACACTATCATGCCTGGATCCTGGGGATTGAACCCGGGTCTTCAGTCTTGCATTAGCAAGCATTTTACCTTCATCCCCGAATCCAAAGCATTCTGAAAGCTGACTTGACATTACCAGTGGAAAATTCCACACTTGACCTTGTGGACAAATCACAGTTCAAATTTGGGTATGAAGGTTGGGCGTGGTGGCACACACTTTTAATGCCACAGTGAGTCAGACATAGGAGGATCTCCTTGAGTTGGAGGCCAGCCTCCAAGTTCCAGGATAGCCAGGGCTACGTAGACTGTTTCAAAAACCAAACAAAACGTAAAAAGAAAAACAAAACAAAAGAAAAATCCAAAAATATGTAAATATAAAATCACCGATAGTCCATGAGTAGAAGGTGTATACGAAAATATATTTTGGGTTTCGATTTGTTCTAAGTGTACCAAAAATGCCAAACACTCCTAGTCTCAAGCATTTCAGATTATTAATACTCAAATTGTAAGTGTCCCATTTCTTGCCTGGAAACTAGAGATCACTGCCTGGGTCACACAGTGCCAGGAACATGGAAGGAATCAGTAAGGCGTCAGTGGAGGACTCGAAAGGACTTTGATCTCATTTCCTTAGTGCATGGTGAGCTTGCTTCTTAGAAGGTGGGACCCAAAGGGCCTGCGTATGGTAGAGCATGTCTAGACCCTCAGCCTCCTGTTGTGGGGCAGTTGCCATCCTTTCCCTTCAGTGATGGTTAATATGTATTATTAATTTGAATAGACGTAGAGTCACCATGTGAGCATGCTGTGTGTCTTTCCACAGAAAGGTTTAACTGAAGTGGCTAGACCCATTCTGAATATGAGAAGCAGCATTCCTTGGGCTGGGGTCCTTCCTGAACAAGGAGAAACCAAGATGAGTCCAGCATTCATCCCTCCTTGCTTCCTGACTGGCTGGATGCAGTATGGCCAGCTGCCTTAGAGCCTGCTCCCTTAGTGCCTTCGCTCTACACGCTGAAATAAACTCTCCCTTCTTTAAATTGCTTTTGTCTGGTATTCTGTTAGAATGCCAAGAAAAGATCTGGATATACCTTATACCATTCTGATGGCCTTGGACTCATCTTTTCAGTTTCTAAGAAAGAATAGAAGATTCATTTGTCTGTTGAAAGACAGGTACTAGTAGTTCGAAAGCCTGAGTAGATTGGCATTTTCTTTTTTTTTTTTTGTTTTGGTTTTTGGTTTTTTCAAGACAGGGTTTCTCTGTGTAGCCTTGGCTGTCCTGGAACTCACTCTGTAGACCAGGCTGGCCTCGAACTCAGAAATCCGCCTGCCTCTGCCTCCCAAGTGCTGGGATTAAAGGCGTGCGCCACCACCGCCCAGCAGATTTGCATTTTCATAAGAAATTCTAGATACTAGAAGAGCGAGCCTTTGGGAAGAGCTTGGAGGGAGAGGGACCCAACACCAGCCAAGGAAGCCTTTAGGACTCTAGTGAGAACCTGCAACTTGGGTCCAACTAATGCACATACTAACAGTTCACAAGCGGGATCTCTTTTGCTTGTTTGTCTTATGGGTAATCAGACATTTCCTTCCTCACATGACTTCTATGGCCTGGGTTTGGCCTAGATGGAATGTTTGTGTCCCTGGGACTTTATTTTAAGAACAACAGTAGGCGAGGGATTGTAAACCCAGACTTTGCCAGCTGGTCATTTGAAGGCCAGTCTCCCTGCTTGCTAGCTGAGTGGGTTAAGGGCCTTTTTCTACTCACAGGTGACTCTCTTAAATTCCTGCCTACAGTGGAATGTAGGAATCTTCTGAGAAGACAGCTCCCCTGAGAGTTATTTATGTGCACTTCTCCAGAGATGGCACGTGGCACCTGGCAGGTGCCTCTGGGAGAGGTGGTTTCGAGCTGATGGATGTGTCAGGTTCTGTGTTAATTTCAAGGGGTAGGAATTCTGAGTACCATGGTTGTTGGCTGGGTTGGAATGTATCCTTGGGGCCATTAGTGAATTAGTGTGCACTGAGTTCCTAGCCTGACTAGTCTGCAGGAGTCAGCTGGGAGAGGTTGGAAAATGCAGATTTTAATAGACGTAAAACATATCGTGTGTGAGGGGTGGGGGTGAAGGTGGGAGTAGGGGTGGGGGGTGTGGAGGTTGGGATGCCTTGCCTTGCCTCTGAAGACCAATCCTGGAATGAGGTTCCAGGCTGATTAGGGGGTCCCTCGGCTGCTCCGCCTTGTGAGTGGCTCACCTTTGGTGCACAGTGAGCTCTTTAGGCAAGAGGAGGAGAAGGCGCTTGAGTTCAGGGTGGCTCTGCCTTTGGTCTAGCTCTTGAGGTCAGGAGGATGACCTGACTTGCTGATTTGTGAAACCACCTGAGCCTTCCCTGTGTCCAGCCACACCCCTAATGTGTGTCTTTTCTGTTCAGCGGAATCTCTAACATGGTTTCTTACGCCTGCAGCTTTATTAATGACAGCTTGGCTGGGCGGCTGTGTTTGTCACTTTCTAATTTTTGGCATTTCAGCTTCGTAGTTGGGCAGTGATTGTTACTCTAGTCAGTGAGTTCTCATGAGGCTACAGAAAGTAATGTGGAAGTTTCCTTAACACTCTTGACAGGTTTTAGTCAGCCCTATAGGTAGAGACCGGAAGAGGAGCTACTGTGTCCTGCCCCAGCTGCAGAGTACGGTTTCATTTCCTTTATTTTTAATTGTGACTTCCTAAAACCTATCACTCTCATACCAGAAGTACTAGGAACTTTCTAGAAGCAAACCCGGGTGAATGCTGGAGTCTTGGTGCCTCTGTTTGGTCTTTTCATCGAGGACGATGTGTGCTGGTCAACTCGGGTGTTTTCTGAGAAGGGTTAGTTACGACATTTCCTCCTCTATCTGACTGACTGCTGGGTAGGGCTATGGACAGGTGGTACAGACAGACCTTGCCCAGGTTAGCAGTTTTGATAATTCTGACAGTGACATTTGGAAAAGTTCATTTGTCCTGGTTCTCACTTGGGGTTTTCCGAACCCCAAGTTTGTCTGTAGAACTGAACACATTTAAAACAGACAAACAAACAAAACAAATATTGGGCTTTTATGGCTGTGTTTATATATTCTGTACACTTTCCGGATTTCTTGTACTCTGTGATTTACTATTGATGCTTCAGAGGGAGACAATTCCATTACTGTTTAATTGACTTTGGGAACCGAACCACTGTCTGAGAAGTTAAACAACTATTTTGTCTTTTAAGTGGAAAACAAATTTGTGTGAGTTTGGAAATAACCGTATCTTCTTTTATTGGGTCATTCATGGTTCAATTTACAACCCAGAAAAAATTCACCATCAAAAACAAAGTTGCAGCTGCTATTTCCTGTTGGCTCCCCTGGCCTAGCTGAATGTTGGCTCCAATTAGAACTGGAAGCTTAATTTTCTCTCCTACATGTTTGTCCTCTAAATGACACTGGATTACTTGCAGGGGGAGGGGGGTGCACACAAGATAGCACTCATGAGTTAATGATTTGCATCCACTTCCTGGGTACCAAGTGGCTCCTGTGCTGCAGGAAGTTCAGTGTGTTCTGGGTAGGTCTACTGCTTGAGACTCAGACGAACCAATAAATATTTACTGGTCATCCGCTGGTGGCCCAAAGCCTGTACAGATCCTGAGCAAAGCATGAAATGCGGTATATTACTTACAAGCACACAGTGAGGTTGTTAGAGGAACAATTTCAAGGTCTCAAAGGAAGATGAAAAGGGGCCAGCTGCCCTGAATGATGGCGGGGTGATAAGTGAGGTTCAGTAATTGCAGACATTGGTTGGTCTTGAAGACTTCCGGGAGGAAGTGAGAAAGGTTACAAAGTAGAAAAAGGAAAAAGAAAAACGAGCATTTTGTCTGCATTGTCCCATTGAAAGATGATACCTTAGGGGAGCCCGAGACCCAGGCCCGCTAAGGCTTAAGGAGAAACTTCACAGCCTCAGCAGAGGACTATGCCTGTCCTCTAGAGGCATCCCTGAGGCTTGTTACATGCTTTTTGGGCTTTGTGAGAGTGTGCATATTGCTTTCCTAATTGAAGAAGAATAGATTAACTAGTGTGTATACGTCACTTAGCCACTCTGAGAATTCTGAGAAACTCTGTGCAGGCATCACAGTGGACTTGCTTATTGTAAGCTAAGGTCACTCCAAGATCGTGGGTGATACAGTCTTGGAAGCACTGTTGTGGATGTGGTCCACAAATGGACCAGCATATGACATTATGCCCCTGTATTAAAGTGGAACACACAACACAATGAAACGAAAGCAAAAACCACTAGCTCAATAATGTTAGGTTTTAAAATCTGAGATCAGAACAGCACTAGGGGTAAACACCTAATTAAGGCCCAGCATTCTCCACTTCATATTTGTGGATGTTGTATGCCTACACACCAGTGACATAATAAACATGAGCCTAGATAATTACATAATTAGTTAACTACAACATGTGTCATGTCCCCTAGGACACTGGCACAAGCCCTCTGAGGTTAGGAATCTGCAAATGTAATGGTTGTTTATCTGGTTCCTTGGGGTTTGTGCCTGGAAGGACCATGTCAACTCAGACCCTGGAATTTGGAAACTAAACACTGGCAAATGGTTTGCTTGAGATCAGTGCCTTATATTTAGATGCTGAAGGAAGCCTGAGAGCCTAGCAAATATGGACTTGTGTAACTTTCCCCATTGGAAAAATATTTGAGGGAAGACTGGGAAGATATTACAGCCATTCCTCAAATAAACAAATATTTAGAAAGAAGTAAATGAGAAATAATGGAAGACCAGACATTTGTGTGTTTACTTCTGTGCCTCTGCTTAATCTTGATGGTCATGTTCTCTGCCCTTCTGTACTGGATATGATGCCAAGGACAGGAGCGCTGACTGTGAATGTGTCCAGGCTCATCCCTTGCCGCACATCTCAGGAAGGACACATCACTCTTCGTCTATGGAATGCCTTGTGCTTTTTAACCTCCGGATGTCAAACCAACCAGGTTATGATTCTTGAGTGAATAAACTTTCACGTTTTTAAGGTTCTTATTACTGAATCGTATTAGCTGATTTTCCCCCCTTTCATCAGATGAATTCCTGGAAAGGAATGAAACCAACACCATGGGAAAGTAATCCTCTATTGTAAGGGGGTGAAAAGATTGTTGCAGTCTGTTTGGTAATGCTATGATAGAAAGCGTGACTTGGGAGAACTTTAAGAGAACAGAAGTATATTTCTCATCATTCTGGATGCTGGGACATGCAGAGTGAAAGCAGAGGCTTCTAGTGGGACTTCTTGCTGCATCTCCCAGGACAGAAGGACAGGACAGACTAGCATATTCCCTAAGCCCTTTGGCTTGACATATCCATTCATTCGCGTGACCAACATGCTGTGACCTCACACCCCCGACACTATTGACGTTGGGGGTTATTTCCAACCCACACATTTTAGGAAATGTGTTCAGATGCAGGCCAGGACTTGGTGATGACAGCAAGGAAAACCAGTTGCTGAGAATCTCTGAAGTCATGCTCCAAGCTGTGGCAAGCTCTGTGGACGGTGTAATTCACCATCTTGCCCTTTAACAATGTGAAGGAGATGCTTGCTGCTGCTTAGGTGATCTCACACTTCCTGAGTACTTTGATAAAGATAAACACATTTATCAATAATCTTTAGTTTATTTTTTATTTTTTTGAAACAGGGCCATGGTATGTAGCCCTGGCTGCCCTGGAGACCAGGCTGGCCTTGAACTCACAAAGATCCACCCATTTCAGTTTCCTGAGTACTGTGATGAGAGGCATGCACCACCACAGCTGGCACAAGGCTCACATTGTTTACTTAGTTTAAAAAATATTTGTGCTTGTGTGTGTGTACTCGATTGCATACACGTGTGAATGTAAATACCCACTGAAGCCAGAAGAGGTGGTTGGATCCCCTGGAGTTGGAGTTATGGGTAGTTGTGAGTCACCTGAAATTGGTGCTGAGAACTGAACTCAGGTCCTCTGCAAAAGCGGCTTGTGCTCCTAGTCATTGCTCACGCCACCCCAGACCTCTGCTGTTTACCGAGCTGCAGCGCTGTGCCACACTTATGTGCCCCACTTAGGCCAGGTTGCGGTTGTGGTGGAAGTTAACAGGGCATTGTGTTGAGACTCTGCTGCTGCAAGCTGCCTGGAAATGAGCTGAGGCGGTCTGACATTTTAGTCCTCTTCGATGAACTGTCCTAAACAGAGATTGTGGTCTTGGAGGCTAAGGAACTTCTTGTAGGTTTTATTGAGCTTTTACTATGTGACTGATAGTTTAGCAAAGCTCATTTCAAAATTTGGCCATGACTAATGTAAGACTCTGTGAATTATACATTGCATGTGCATAGAGTATTTGTGCTTCTTGTGAAAACTGCTTGCTGACTCTATAAAATCTCCTATGTGGCTGGCAAAAGGGAATGCCTGCTTTGTTTTCCATGGAGCGATGGGGAGCCCTTAACAGTCAGGCATGCATGAGGCTCTGTTGTTTTCCAAACAAGCTACAGCCTACAGCACTCAGGTTCTGTTTTTAGATAGTCTTACAGACAGAGGTATTGAACCTAGACACTGGGCTGAAGTGGAGAGCCAGGTCTCCCTGGAACTAGGTAAGCTGTCACCTTGAGAATAAATAGTGCTTCTAGGAAGAAGACCACAGCCTGTCCTGTCACTCACCTCACAGTCTGCTCTGAGGCTGGCACTCAGGAGACAGCCTGACCCAGGAGCCTAAGGCCCTTTCTTTTAACTTTTTATTCTGTCATCTTTATCAAATCATTTCCAAATCATTGCTGCAACCTCCCAGACCTCTCTGGTTGTGTGCTCACTCTGCAGGGATGGATTCTATAAGATCTGACCATCTGATAGATGTCCTCTGTGGAGACCCAGAGGACAAGTCCCTCGTCCAGGCCAGCCTAGCTGACTAGGGCAGAGCCTAAAGTTGTAGTCATTCCTCTGGCATTTGAATTCATGTTTGATCCTCTTGATTGGATAGACTTGCTCACTGTTGCTTCAGGTAGGCTCACGGGCACATTGTGCTTCCAGCTTTTAGATGAGGTACTGCCCCTAAACGGTCTTTGCACTTAAGGCCCTGGCCTGATATAATGATCCTTTATTATATCTGCCCAGGTTCTTGCCCTAGTCATTCATCTGAAGCTTGAGTGACAGGTGAGCCATCTGGATCCCCCTCTTCCTCTCTAATTTAGGCTCACCCATTCTCATTTTCTTTCTTTCTGCTTTTAAATCTCATCATGCATCTGTTTTAAAGATTTATTTTTATTTGTGTGGGAGTGTGTATTGCACATGTGTGTATTCATGGGCACACACACCTGTAGAACCCAGGTTAGGGTTGGCTGTCTTCCTCCATCCCTCATGCTTTCTTTGCTAGGCTGAAGCCAGAAAGTCTCAGTAATCCTCCTGTCTCAAGTCACCCACAAGGAGTTGGGGTTACAGGCTTGTTCCAGATAATTAGCCTGGCTTTTTACTTGGGTTCTAGGAACCAAACTCTGGTCTCATGATTGTACATCAAGCACTCTTTTGTTTGTTGGGACATCTACCTACCTCTTCTTCCTAATCCATGTTTAATCATCAGAAAGGTGAGGTTCATGTGGGCTAAGAATTTCAAACAGTAGACAGGTCACTCTTTGAGAAATTAGTCTCCTCCAAGCCTTGTCCTCTGGAAACCATGTCTCTTCCTGAGAATAAGCACCGTTGGTGGGCACTTCAGTAATAGTCCTGTGTGTGTGTTGTTTTGGTGAATAATATTCCTTTTTTTTTTCCTTAGTGTTTTGAGATGGGGTTTCTCTGTATAGCCCTGGTTGTCCTGGAACTCCCTCTGCAAACCAGGCTGGCCTCAAACTCAGAAATCCGCCTGCCTCTTCCTCTAAGTGCTGGGATTAAAGGCGTGCGCCACCACTGCCCGGCGAGTAATATTCCTGTTTCTGTGGGTAATATTCCTGTGTGTATGTTTTTTGTACTCACATTCTGACTGCCCATGCCTCCTTCATGTTGTCTGCATGAACACTTTACTATACAAACAACATCCTTGTAAATAATTTCACAGGTTAGAGAAAACAAGTCTTGCTTTTTATTTAAGATTAAAAACTTACATTTATGTGCAGGTATGCACATGTGTGTGCAGAGGCCAAAAGAGAATATTGTGGACCATGAATGCCATTACAACTGGCCTATTCTTTCTTAAAATTGTACTGTGTGGCACAGTATTCTGCTGAGTTGTAACTGGCTCCTCACTGACATGTAGGTCACTCCTGGTCTTCCAACACTTTATATGATGCTGCTGGTGAGAGCACATGTTCACGCTTGTCCTGAGAGCGCCTCTGTTTGAGTTTGTTTGTTTGAGTACACAGGCAAAAATTCCTAAGATGTCTTAGCACGGACCTTGCTCTTCTCTAATTTGATATTCTAAATTGCTCTCAGAGAAGATTTATCAATTTAATTGAGAGTAGTAGAGCTCCTGTTTTTCCTGACCCTCAGTTACACGGTGTGTTGTCATGGTTGATAATTCCTCATCTGCTTGATGAAAGTGGCGTCTCTCATGTCTTCCTTTACAGAGTGGGATGTGATGTGTGTCTTTAAAGTCACTTGCACTTCTCGTTTGTGTGCATTTCTTGGGGCTTTTTCTTACTGATTTATAGTTGCTTTTTCTATGATGGAACATTTTGGTGTAGGATGCAAATCCCCTTGCCCTCAATTTTATCTTCGATTGTGCTAGCTTTCTTCACTGCAGAGACTATAACCTATATATTCAAATTGGTTTATCTTTGTGAATTTTGGATTTTGGGTCATGCTTCATGACATCACTTCTCTCTCCCGGACATGACTGTCTTTCCCTCAGTAGCCACTAGCTGTCAATAGGTCCTCAGCTAGGGGGATGACATCTAGAGCTCATTCGACTTTCATGCTTAAATTTTTGACTGGCTTGATTTTGTACATGTTACTGCAGCTTTTGGAGTTCATGAGGGTAGCAGCCATGTCCTGAGTTCATGCGTGTAACAGCCATGTCCTGGTTGTTACTTAGCACTCCCTCCCATTTCTCGATTTTCATTTTGCTGGAGCTCTTCCCAGATGTCCCTTGAGCCTGTGGAGGCTTGGGAGGTAGCCAACTCCAGTTTTCAATGGTTTGCTTGTTTTTATTCATTCCCACCTGATTCTGTGGGTTCCTTGATTTGGTGTTACCCACGCACGGGCTGTGCAGGTGTGTTATGTTGATTTATGATATAGTCCATCACGAGGGGCAGGCATGACAGCAGGAGTGGGAGGCAGCTGGTCACATTGTATCCACAATCAGGAAGCAGGAAGGTGGAGCGAGGTGTCTATCAAGGCAGGCTCACGGTTTACCCACTTCCCCCAAGGAGGTTCCACCTCCCAAAGGTTCTGCAAACCTTCTCAGATAATACCACCAGCTAAAGACCAAGTGAAGCTACGGCAGATATGTCCCAAGCGCCACAGTTGGGAAGTGGGGATGTGGTGCAGAGTAGAGTAGATGTCTGCACTGGCCTCACTGTGCTGAAGGGAGCTCATGTGGAATCCAAGAAGAGTCCCTGGAACCTGTGGTGGGTGCTGAGAAAGAGGGACCTGGATTCTATATGGTCTGATGGATTTGTCGTGGCTACTTCTGTGAGAATATAGTCACACCTGCAGCCTGAAGGGAGTAGCCAGGCCGTTTCAGGAGTGAGTGCAGGCTGTCAGCAGAGTGATGATGGTCTTAACCACACAGAGGAAGGTACTCAGAAAAACTCTGCAGTAGACAGGCGTGTATACCATTTCAGCAGCTCCTGAAGGGTGGCATGGCTGGAGCAAGCTGATGTTGAAGAGGCTCAAAACTCCTGAAGAGTCTTATGCTTGGGGAAGGAGTGTTTATGGGCTATGCTCCTCTGGTTTTGGCCCTTGGCTCTCTGGGTCTTTGATTTTTCGGCTTTCTCTTTCATGTTTGGGATAACACGTGGATGGAATTCCTAACAGCTTTGTTCGCTGGACTTCTTTTACATTGGTTGGTTGTTGTTCAAATGCTTCTGTTTTACCTTGTGCTGATAATGGATTGCTTTAGGAAAAAACCCTATCTGGAACCCCAATTCCAGTGAGCATTCTTGCTGGGGGTTGAGCACACCTGCTGGAGGTTTACGGATGCTCTTAAGATTCCTTCAGCTGTTGTTCAAGGAGTCAACAGGACACAGATGGGCTTCATCTTGTCTCACCTCCTGGTGATAAGTGGGGGGTGCTCAGCAGGTAGAGGGGAGATACACTGTAAGACCAGGATAGCTTCCGAGGTAAGGAGCTGGTAGTGCCACCCTCAGCCCTGAGGTGGTAGCTATCCTCCTGGACAGGGACATGAGCTTACGCCTTGTCCCCAGGAGTCCATCTGACAGGCACATCCCATCAAGGTTCATCAGAATAGTTTTGTTTTAGGGATGTGTGGGGTCATCTATTTACTGCTGTGAGATTTTCTTTCTGTGCGTGTGTGTCTGTGGGTGTGTGTATATGTGTATAGAAATGGAGGACAGAGGTTGAGGTACGTGTCTTCTTCAGCCACTTTTCACTTTAGTTTTTGGCAGTTCCTCATCAAGTCTGGAGTTTGATATTATGGCTAGCTTGGCTGGTCCCTGAGTCCCAGTGATCTGTCTCCACCTTCCTTTCTCTACCAGCTCTGGGATTATAGGCACATGGCCCTATATGGCTGAGAATGTGGCTGTATGTGCTCTGCTTTTACACAGATCCTGGGGAACAAACTTACTTGACTAAGCCATCTCCTTGCTATGCTCTGGTCTAATCCTTTCTCCTGTGTAAGATATACCTCCCCTCCCCCACATGGCTGAACTTTGACAAAACACTTTGGTATTTGTGTGTGTGTGTGTGTGTGTTCAGTGACCTCTCTCTCCTGAAGTGTTTTCTCTATGATTAACAGCGGTGTCTGCAATAACATTGATGGTCACAGTTACGAGGTATTTCTGTTAAAACTGGCAGTGCAATAAATAGACTACTGATAGGCCTTGGGTGTGGCAGGAGCTACGGACATCTAGCTATATTTTCTTTTTCTGCCCCAATAGTGGAAGGGACTGGCACAGGTTGCCAGCAAGGCAGGCATCATAGAGATGTAACTTGGAGCCAAAATGAAATCGGAGATCCATCAGAGATAGGCCTGGATCAGAGAGGCCAAGTTGCTTCTGAGATGTCTTCACTGAGCTGATGTTTGCTGCTTTAGGAAGAGCTGGTATGTGGCCAGCATCCCTTATTCTGTATGCTTGCTGGGATGTTTCAGCATTTGTTCCTCCTCCTCCTGGAGACACAACATAACCTTTCAGCTTTCTGCAGCTCAGACTGTATAGCTGTCACAGGCCTGTCTGCTTTCAGCCTTGGGCCTCTTTGGAGACTGAAGCATGACTTGCTGTCCCATGTGTTGTTCTAACCATGTGGTGTCCTAACACCATGTCAGACAGGGTTTTGACAGTGTCTTTTAGACTCTATGGATACTTGCACTCATGCATAGACCCACATATATACATGTACCTAAAAATAATAAAAATATTATTAAAGTATTAAAAAGTATTAAAAAATTAAAATTTACTGGTGTGTGTGTGTGTGTGTGTGTGTGTGTGTGTGTGTAGGCTTACAGATGTCTGCTGCCACTTCTGGCTGTTTACACAGGTTCAGGGAATGCAAATGGAGTCATCAGGTTTGTATGGCTAGTGCCTTTACCTGCTCTCTATCTTCCAGGTCTTGCTTGTTGCTTATCTAATTTAGTGCTTCATTGATCAATTCCTTGATGGCATTGTAGGTACAAAAGGGAAACTGAGGGTCAGGTGTACCACCATTTACCATTTTTCCAAGGAGCCTTAGAGTAAGGTGAGCATGAGGTTATTGAGACCTTGAAAATCTTTCACAAGTTGTTGTTGACCTGTAAATGACATTCTGTAGGTGGCCTCCTCTCCTGCCTCATTCTTCCAAGTTCTGCCTGCAGAAGCCAGGGGACAGGCTTAAGTGATCCTGAGGATGCAGGGAAGAAAGGTCCTGGCTGGTCTGGCCTCAGTGTTTTGATTCTTCTAGCAAATGCCATCAACTGGGCTTAGATTGAAGTCATACTTTTTATTTTTAATTATTACCATTATCATCATTATTATTACTTAACATTTGACAAGATGGTTACAATTTAGATGTGGGCTTTTGGGGCTGGAGAGATGGCTCAGCGGTTAAGAGCACTGATTGCTCTTCCGAAGGTCCTGAGTTCAAATCCCAGCAACCACATGGTGGCTCACAGCCATCCGTAATGAGATCTGGTGCCCTCTTCTGGTGTGTCTGAAGAGAGCTACAGTGTACTTACACATGATAAATAAATAAACCTTTAAAAAAATTTATTAGATGTGGGCTTTTTATAATACTGTCTTTTCTTTATTTTCTTAAGTGTTAATCAGAGTAAGAGATTTATATGTGGTATCTATTTGTATATTGTTACAAATATATATGTGCATATATAATGCAATTAGACAATGCAGTTAGGCTAGGATCGAGGACTGTGAAATCAGGACTCGAGAGCCATCCATCATTTCTCTCTTGGTCGCATGGTAGACATTACTAGGTCATACCATTCTCTTCCCATCCTGGGAGAGTCAGCCATTGCCAGTTGCCATATGTGAGGAACCCTGTTCATCGTACTGAATCCAGGTTCCTCTGGAGACACAGGACATTTGGCCTGTCTCACCAAAGTTTTCATAGGTAGGATAAGCAGGTTTGTGGAGGCCGCCAGCCTCCAGAAATGTAATAAGAATAAACTTTTATCTGGCAAACAGCCGAAGTTAATGCTGCTTTGAGGAAAGACCAAAAAAAAAAAAAAAAAAAAAATCCCTAGCTTGTGGTTGGCTTTTCTTCTGGGCTGCATGGACATCACCCTGTGGAGCATCCAGATCTTGGCCCTAACTTGCAGGTTGATTTTGATGTAGTCAAAGGCCATTACTGAGGAGACAAGAAGGCATGAGCTGCTTTGTTTTCAGTTGTCACTAGGTCAACCGGGCTAAAGGTTATTCTAGAGTCAGAACACCACGTGCAAGGCCAGACTCCAACTGCAGTGAGCAGTTTCAGATATGGACAGGATGACCAGGTGGTCTCTTTTAGTCTTGCTTTTCAGATATTTATTTGTATATTTAATGTTTGTGCCTGAAGAACTTACTGTGTAGAGATACTGCTGCTGGGTTCATTTTTAGCTTTCTGCCTTTGCCCTATCTTTAAGGCTTTTATTTTTCCAAACCTACTGTAATAAGTGTACTGAAATGCTTTACCCTCCCTTCTAGTCCACTATCCTCCCAAGGTAAGGGAAAGGAAAGGTTAATAAGGCAAAGGAGGATGTGGACCTGTTTAGAAATAAATAGTTCTTTGGAGCAAATCTACTATGCATTGGCAGGACCTCAGCAGTGCAGTTCACATGAATCAGCAGCGTAGCTTGATCCACTCCCAAACACCATTCACAAATCAGCAGCACCAGTTTGATCCAAAAGAAACTTTGAGGCTCTGTCAATCAGCCTGAGTCTGCTGAAGTGGCAAGAAGCTGTTGGAACACCCCTAGAAGTTCTTTGGTGCGGATTTTTGTCTACTGAGTCATGACAAAGGATGATCAGCAAAGAGTGGCAAGGCGAACCAATACCACACAGCCTCATTAGTGAAGACTAACATTGGCAAAGTCATGACAAAGGATGACCAGCAAAAGGTGGCAAGGAGAACCACACAGTGACATCCAATGTCTTTTGGGTTATATTTATACCCTTTCCAAACATCATGTGTTCTCTCAAGTGTGTACTCCAGCAAAATATCACATGCCCTTTTTTAAGGTAGCTTCCAGAAAAACACCACACGTGTTCAGCAGAAACATCTTCTCATAAGACAGTTTCCAGAAAAACATCACATGACACAACTGATAAGAAACTAGAAAATTTCACTTCATATCTCAATTAGGGTCACCCCTGAACACTGTCCATCTCCCGGGGGTAAAATATGCCATAGAGTTTAGCATTGAATTCATGCAATATTCAAACATTAGGTTTACTATGTACCATGCCTTGTAAAACTTAAAGCATTTAAATGTAAAATGCAACCTGAGGGAATAGCTTATTTACAGCATATGCTGTAATTTTGAGCATATGACTCTAGCTTGTTATAAAACTCTATGTGGCAGTATATACTGGTAACCCTAGGACTTGGGAGGGTGGAGGTAGGAGGATCAGGAGTTCAAGGTCATCCTTGACTTCCTACTAATTTTGAGGTTAGCCTGAGCTACACAATCTACTGAGTCTAAAAACAAATCAACAAATGCAACAACAACAAACTTGGATAAATTTGAAGTGAAAGCCAAAATCACATGTCTTCTCTGCCCTTGCTTAGCCATATGAGAGGGTTCTATTCAGTGGTGAGATATGCTGGAAACTTGGGAGACAGAGGTTCTTGACGGGAGACATAGTAGGGTGATGTTTGTCTAGGCTCTGCTTAGTAGGGTGATGTTTGTCTAGGCTCTGCTCCTTTGCTCTGGTGGTCATTTCAATGGCAATCTCCTTCTCTTTATCCCTGCCTTACCCTTAGACCTGCAAGGGTTACTTAGGATTGGTAGCTCTGTTCTAAAACATATGTTATACTTACCTTGCAGGGGAGATACCATGATCACAAAGGTGGTTTTCCCAGGGTGAGGCTTATCCATTGCACTCCGGATGTGCTGACCCCTGTGATTTCCCCAAATTCGGGAAACTCGACTGCCTAATTTGTGGTACTGGGGGACTGCGTTTGCCCTCTCCTCTGGTGAAAAACAAACAAACAAAAACAAACAAACAAACAAAAAAAACCATATGTTGTCATGCCAGATAGCACAAGTAGGTCTCCATCTCTTAACCCTTCCAAAGCTGGACTCCTAGAGTCAATTTAGTTATTGTCATGACTGTCTTTTGTGATACTCAGAAACATGGAAATCACAAATGAGTGACTGTTAACAGCCAACAGTGTTCCATAGAAGCAGTCCATAAAACAAGGCAGTTTTCTTCTTTTGGAAAACAGCCTATGGGACCAAAGCCAGGTTCTGGATGTAGCAGCATTTATACATTAACCAACTGCTTGTTGAACCAGCTCTCAGTTTCCTTCTTGCCCACCCCAGCCATGCCCTGGGATAGCATTTCTCCACATGTGCTCCGTGGAACCAGAGGTGCATCCCTCACCTGATAGTATGTAGAAACAGGTTCCAGGATAAAGATGGATTTGCCATGAAGTTATGAAGTTGAGGCTTCAGGACCCTCACAGAGAGAAGACTGAGAGCCCTTTCATAGCCCCATAATAGTTTTGTGTCTTTTTAAGGATTTATTTTGTTTTTGATTGTGTGTATGTCTGTGTGAGGGTTTGAGTATGTGCTACAGACATGCACAACCCAGCTTTTACATGCACTCTGGAGATCCGTATTCAGGCCTTTGGGCTTGTGTAGGAAGTGCTCTGTCTCCCAAGCCATCTCTCTGGTTGGATCCCTACACATTTTGATAAGTAGAAGTGTAGTACTGAGTATGCAAAAGAATAGGGAAAGTTGCCCTCCTGGCCCCTCATATCTTAGCGTTGAACCTTTGAAATCAAATCAAAACCAAGTAGTTTTGCTTCTTTAACAGCGTACTGCACACTTAGGAGCTGCAAGCAGTGCAGATTGAGTCCCTTTTGCTTTAGGAGTTTTGGGGGCCTACAACACTTTTAGGAGTGTTGGGAGTCGGGGGGCTTTGTCCTTCTAGTGGCTCTGGAGGGAATGTTTTCTCTCTCTCTATGAGAAGTTTTACATCTTTGTAACAATGGTCAAATTTGGCCAGTAGGGAAGTGAAACCAAACTATGAATGAGTTCTATAAAGACTGTAAAGGAGGGTTGATTTTGATCTTTTAAAATTCTCATCAAACCAAGGGACCTAATCAATATCCACCCAAATTCCTAAACCCCAAGTGTGTAAAGACAGTGGAGCACTGGGAGGACCCGAGATGGGGATGATGAGAACATACCCGCTTCACTTGGTGATGTAGAGCCTGGGCGTTTATCCGTCTCCAGGGAACTGTGGACAACAGTGCCATTGCTCACGGTTCACTGATGTTCACAGACATCACCAAGATAGTTGATGTCTTTCTGAGCACCTGCTGATATGAGCCTTCAAAGGAACTTGTCATGGGCTAGTATGGTGGGCCGCTCTCCTACCACTCTATTCTCCTAGAAAGGTGGACAGGGCTCTGCTGGGGGTGAGGAGGGGAACCAGGGAGCATCATGGTAGAGACTGAAGTTAGGGATTCTAGATGCTGCTGAGGAGAAGGATGGAAAACCAGGATAAAGGATACTTTGTAATGATGCGAGTACTTTGGTTTCCATGGAGGTGACAAATTGCTATGGGCTGTGTTCTTTAGATACTCTCTGGTCCCTGGGTGGTGGTTTGACAGTAATGTAAGGATACGCTCATAAAGAGGCATAGTCATTGGAAGCTAGAGAGGTGGCTCAGCAATGAGGAGTGTGCACTGCTCTGGTGGAGGATGGAGTTCAGTTCCTAACTCTCCTATTGATGGGCTCACACCAGCCTGTAACTCTAGCTCCAGGGAATCTTCAAGTTTCCATGGGTACATTTTATGTTTATGATACACACTTACAAATCAATAAAAATCTTAAACAAGTTATCTGTCTCAGGGATTGTGACTTCCTAGATTTTTTTAGCTAATTTTTTTTTAAAAAAAATTATTTAGTGTTATGTGTTGGAGTAGTTTGCCTGTATGTCTGTATATGTACCATGTGCATGCCTGGCGCTTGAGGAGGTCAGAAGATGGTAAGGGATCTCCTGTAACTGGAGTTACAGGTGGCTGTGAGCAGCCAGGGGAGCTGAGAACTGAACTCCAGGCCTCTGCAAGGACAGGGAGTACTCTATCTCGAACCCCCCCGCCCCCCCGCCCCCTGAGACAGGGTTTCTCTGTATAGCCCTGGCTGTCCTGGAACTCACTCTGTAGACCAGGCTGGCCTCAAACTCAGAAATCTGCCTGCCTCTGCCTCCCAAGTGCTGGGATTAAAGTGCTGGGTGGTGGTGTGGGCCACCACTGCCCAGCCCAGGGAGTACTCTTAACCTCTGAGTCATCTTTCCAGCTCCATAGTCACAGATTTGTATATATCCCTACAGACGATGCAACAATGTTGTCCTTCAAGACTTCCCAGTCTGCAACTGTTGTTGATACTCTGTCAGCAGCCATCATTTCTTAGTCCTTTCTGCCATTTTCGTTCTGAGGAGCAGCCTAAGACCGTAGCAAACCATTCTCAATCATACTGCCCTGGTTCACTAACAGGTCTTGCCAGTTGTGAGTTGCCATGAAGTAATTTGCTACTAATTTTCAGTGAAGGAGCTAAACATTGTGTGCAACTTTTTTTACAGAAGATTGGAAGCAGGGTTAGCCTCATAGTAAGACTGCTTTTCATTTCCATGTCTTGTCAACTGTTAATATTGAGTAGACTGGACCCGAGGTTAGCTGCTGCTGAGGCTGCATGCCTCTTGGGTGCTGCTGAGGGGAAGTGTCATTGTACAGCCTTGCCTGTCGTCGGTATCTTGGTTCGTGTGTGACTTGTGGTTGACTGAGTTCCACTGGCTCTTGGTGATGAAGTAAGAGTACAAAGAATGGGATCTATGTTTGAATACAATTGTGGTAGTTTTTTCTCCTGCCCAGGAAGCTACTGGGAGGAATGCCCAGTGTTGGCTGACAGGTGTAATTCTGGCACAAGAGAATGCCAAGCTGTAGATAGCAGGGGGTGAGGGAGTCTTTGTTGAACAAACACACCTTTGGGAAAAGAACTGGGTCATTTGAACTAACTACCTGGGGTAGTCATACTTGCAAGTGAGACCCCCAGGACTCCAGAAGAGCAGTGGAATTCAGCTCCGACTGGTGTTTGGAGTCACTTGTGCCTTTGTCAAAGTGCAGACACTAGCTTTACATCTGGAGGTTTTGAGTTTGCATTACAAACATCTAGATACCTGCTATGTATTAGCCACATGTGCTGGAGTTGATCCCTTGGTGCACTGTGCTAGAAGAGTAAGGGGCCTGGTGGACCTCTTTAAGAACAAGCAGTGGGGTTGAGGGGAGGGCTCAAGTGAGTAAAGTGTTAACTACATAAGCATAAGGGCCAGAGTTTGGATCCCCAGAAACCTATGTAAATGGTGGATGGACATGGCAACCCGACTGTAATTCCAGCCCCGGAAGTTGAACACAGAATCCCCAGAGCAAGCCAGCTAGGAAGACTACCCATATCGGTGAGTTCTGGGCTTGATTGAGAGACTTGCCCCAATGAAGAGAGTGGAAGAGCAATGGGGGATGACTTTGTCCTTTAGCTGTACTTGCACATACATGTACAACCCTACTCCCGTGTATGACCATACATGCAAAAACATGCATATATATACAGGGACAGCACACACACACACAGACACACACACATACTTGACAGCTGGGGGAGAAAGAGCAAGGAGTCATTTACACATGTGCATGTGTTCACAGGTGTGTACACACAACCTCAGGTGCCATTTATTTGAATATCATTGTCCCATTGTGTAAATGTAGCCCTCTACCCTACGAAGTAAAAACCATTAAGGTGATGTGACATTCTAATAAACAGTCAAGGACCTTATTCAGCTCTACAAACTACACCTATCATAGTATTTTCTCACATTCTTTTTTTGTTTTGTTTTGTTTTTTCGAGACAGGGTTTATCTGTATAGCCCTGGCTGTCCTGGAACTCACTGTGTAGACCAGGCTGGCCTCAAACTCAGAAATCCGCCTGCCTCTGCCTCCCAAGTGCTGGGATTAAAGGCGTGTGCCGCCACTGCCTCGCTTAATACTTCTTAATACTGAGCACCGAGGCTGTAAGGCTAACAAGCATTCTGGAATCTTCTTAGTGTTTAGCTCCTATTGAGCTGAGATCTGGTATTTCTCAGATTTTCTTTCTAACTTTCTTTCTCCCTCTGCACTCTGTGGTAATCAAGTCACCAGGACACCTGTTCCTTTATCTGTTGGGAAACCAGATGGAGCAGGGAGGGAGCAGGGAGCATATTTAAGTCTCAGAAGAAGTACTAGGTAGAAACTCACTTGGGTTCTGATCATGGTTCTGTTACTGACTTTCATGACTTTAAGACAATCCGTTGCACATCTCTCAGCTTCAGTTTTCACACACACACACACACACACACACATACACACACACACACACATATACACATACATGCACACACGTATATAAAACGTATGGGTGAATGAAGAGGTAGCTCAGTGGTTAAGAGTGTTTGCTGTTTTGAGGACCAGCGTCCAGTTCCCAGAAGCCAGGGGATCTGACGTCTTCTGGCTTCCATGGGTACTCATACACAGAAACACATATATGTATGCTTCTTTTCTTTTTTAAGTGAACGGAACTTTGATTTTTTTCCCACTGATTGGCATTTTAAAATAATATCTAAGATATGCTAGACATGGGAGATCTCTGTTAGTTCAAGAGCAGCTTGATATATAGCCAGCTGGTTCTACATGTGCGCACACTCACTAACATACACCTGATTTTCTTATTCTCAGTTTCATCACTTTCAAATTAGAAGAGGTTTTTTTTTGGGTATCTCTACTGGATAAGGGATGGACTTGGAGCAGAAGGAAGTTCAAAGATATGTAAAGTATGCTCCTTGCTCAAATATTTCTTGAAAGCTAATCTTAATGCTTAGAGTTAAGTGGCACTAGGTTAAGTAGCCCCTCAAGTCAGACATGGGGTAATTGGTTGCTTGTTAAATGCAATAAATCATTTTCCTGGGTCACCAGTTCTGCAGAAATGGGTTTCTAGATTCATGGAGTTTAGAAAATGTTGGGTTAAAGAAAGTTAAACAAATTATTTATCACGGGCCTTTTTTAGATGCTTTAATAAATTGATCTCCATAGTGAATATGTATGTACATAGTCTTTGGCCGCTAAGACTCTGCTCAGAAGGCCTCCTTTTTTTTTTTTTTTTTTTGATAGTTGACTTTTAATATCTCACACTCCATTGATATTCCCTATAGTTCATAGGAACACGTTATTGTGGAATGAGCCCATCATGCCTTAAAGACATATACACCTTAATTACAAAATAAAATTTTAGTTACTCATCTCTTTATCATATTTTACAGAACAGATTATAAACAGAAGGCCTCCTTTTAAACCATGTCTGTTTGCTGGTTGGATAGAATTGTCTTGGGAAGTTAGGAGAAGGATGGGTGTGCTGAGTTAAATATGGGGTTAGACAGCTGGCCTAGTTGCTCAGACCCTTTGCTGCTCTTCCAGAGGACCTGGGTTTGCTTTCCAGCACTCACATCAGGTGGCTCCTAACAACCTGGAATGCCAGCCCCAGGGGATCTGACAGTCTTTTCTGGACCCCATGGACTTTTCTGTCCACACGTGCACATACTGCCCCATCCCATATTGATATCTAATGAAAAATAAAAGTCTTGAAGCGGTGGCCTAAGCCTTTAATCCCAACATTTAAGAGGTAGAAGTAGGTGGATCTGCGTGTATTGGAGGCCAGTCTGGTCTGCACAGCAAGTTCCAGCTCAGCCAAAGCTACAAGTGACCCTGTCTCAATAAAAACCAAAAAAAAAAAAAAAAAAAAAAAAAAAAAAAAAAAATCTTACAAGTAAAAGTTGAAAATCATCTTCTATCTCAGCAGTAGGAAGGTAGATCTCTGAGCACCTGGCTAGTTGGGGCTTCATGTTGATACTTTGTTTCAGAAGTAAGAACAGAAAGAAACAAACTCAAACCAACTAACCAAAAGTTAAAAATAGGAGCTGAGGTGGTTTTAGCTTGGAAGGACAAGGGAACTTGATGAATGTAGGATGTCCCAGGAGAGATATTTATGAGAGTTTGTAGATTGGGATTATTGATGTGGATAGAACACTGTCCAGGTAAAGCCCTGTACTACATAAAAAGAAAACAGTGACTGCGCTTTGGAGAGTCCCTGCAGGTCTTACAGAGCCTCCTCATGAGCCCACCTGCCTTTGGAGCCTAACCGAAAAGCCTGAGCATGCTTCCCCTGAGCCCGTGTGCTCACTGCTTTTCTGCCATCTAGGCTCACTTAAAAGGCATAACTCACTTAAAAGGCATAACTCACTTAAATGGCATAACTTTCTCTCGTCTCCCTCCTCCTTCATGTGCAAGATTTTCAGTATACTTGTTCTGTTGTTTTTCTGTTAAACTCTAATAAAAGCCATTGAGTGTAGGGGTGGGAGGTGGGGGATGGGAAATAAGCTGTGCACTAGGCTTCTCCTTGCTTCCTGAGTGTGATAGTGTGGCCTGCTGCTTTGCATCCCTGCTGTCACGACCTCCCTGCCCTGGTGGGCTGCACCTACAGACAGTGAGCCCCACCAAACCCTTTCTTCCTGAAGTTGTTTTTGTCAGATATTCATTTGGTTACAGCAACAAGGCAAGCAACTAATGCAGAAAGGAATCCCACCAACATCTCTGAGGCCAACATATACTTACATAGGTGTAGAGGATGGGGAGGGGGTTTATGGAGACTCCCTGAGTTGCCAAGACAGGAGTGGGAATGGAGCTAAGGCATTCGCCTCTCAGGTCGACCCAGGGACTCAGTAGGACTCAGTTCCCTACTCCTCCTCACTCACACATTTCCATTTTGGCACCAGCTGTATCCAGCTTCAGCAAGGGTTTATAGTAGCACCATTTCTGACATGCTACTTCCAGGGGCTTGTGGCACCAAGATAGAAAACTTGGACACTTCTAATTCTAAGTGGACGTGCTGACTAGTTTTCTGTCAATTTGACACAAGCTAGAATTATCAGAGAGGAGGGAACCTCAATTGAGAAAATGCTTCCATAAAATCGGGCTGTAGACAAGTCTCTAGGACATTTTCTTAACTGGTAAGATGGGGAAAGCCCCAGGCCATAGTGGGTGAATCTACTCCTGGGCTTATAGTCGTCAGTTCTATAAGAAAGCAGGCTGAGCAAACCATAAGGAGCAGCATCCCTCCATAGCCTGTGTGTCCGCTCCTTTCTCCAGATCCTACCCTGACTTCCTTCAGTAATGAGCAATGATGTGGAAGAGTAAGCCAAATAAACCCGTTCTTCCTTAACTTGCTCTTGGTCATGGTGTTTCATCATAGTAGTAGTAACTCTAACTAGGACATTGGACCAGGACTGAGTTTCCAAAGCCCAGCCCGGGGCTTGCTGTCACTGCATTGGAATCCATTAGAGAGAGGGACAGGAACCTGTATTTCCAACAGGTCCCATTTGTGGACTTGGATCAAAGTGGGACAGAACCAGCCTGACTCTCATTGGGCCTAATGAGCCCTGTATAGACACCTGCCAAAATTTAGACTACATTAGACCCTGTGGCCAAGATCAGCCCAAGGAAGGTCTGGGAGATGCATGTGCTGTAGGGGCCAAGGCAAGGTACTGAAGCATCAGAGTTTGCTGCATCTGAATCATTGCTGCCCTTGAAGAGGTATAGACCAATGGGTGATGATGGTAGGTACCGGTTGCCAAGGTCCTCAGATGCACATGTTGTAAAGTGTGTAGTCCTGTTAGCTGTGCAAGCTGCCTGAGCTTTGCCTCTGCATTTGGCTTAGTGTCTGAGTGATGGCTTTCTCCTTCTGAACTCTGTGGGGAATTACTCATCTCAGAGATGACATGTTAATTTGTAGATGCATAGGATGGCAAAAGACATCCATGTTTCAATCCTGTGCTACAGCATTTAAATCAGAGAGTGCTGATAAGGGGCCAGAGGGATCAGTGGTTAAGAATTCTTGCAGAGAATGTGAGTTTTGGTCAAAGCCCCATTATCAAGTGGTTCACAACTACCTATAACTCCAGCTCCAGGGGATCTGAGACCTGCAAAACACACACACACACACACACACACACACACACACACACACACACACACACACGTACGTAATTAAAAAAAATAAATCTTAAAAAAAAAAAAAAAACCTAAGGAATTTATTTTTTATTTTCCACAGCCTAAACATTTTATTGAGTTACAAAACAGTAGAAAGGGGGCTTTAGAGAGTCACAGATCTACTCAAAAATATTTTCAAAGTTTCACACTGTAACCCAAACTCTGACCTAATTTGATATTTTACAGTGCAACTTACGCTGTTAGAAGATGAAACGAGTATTTGTTTCCAGTTTTTCCTTTATCTGTCTAGTGGTTCCTTGTCTCCTGAGAGAGAGAGAGGGAGGGACAGAGAGAGAAGGGAGAGAGGGTGCGAGTGAGAGTGAGAGAGCTTTATTTGCATAATTTTGCCAGACAACTGGGTTCTTTTGCATTTCTTAGCAATGTCTCAGATTTGCCATTTTGGGGGGAAATTGGCTTTTGATGTGTAGGAAAAGCAATAACTGATTTTAATATATGATAGTGTATGCTGAGTTTTAAACTCTTCAGCAGTAAGAAGAAAAAAAACCTTACCAATGTGTCAGAGAGCATTTGCTTTCAAGACCTGAAGCCAAGCGGCTTAATTTCTCAGTGGAAGCTTTGGGGATAGCATGTCTTACGAGGTGGGGCCCCAGTAGACTAGCAGGTGGTAAGTGGGGGCAGTGTGGATTCTGGTCCTTCAGGACTGGCTTTGTCAAAGCTTCATGCCAGACTCCATTTGCTTCTGAGGGATAAGCTTTGGGGTTGGAATAGATGCTTGATAATAAGGAAGAAAGTGACTGGCAGAGGGCAGGACCATTTAGAAATTGCTATATGGCACCTTCTTTACCAGGGCCTTGAGGACAGGGTCAAGAGCCCCAGTGTCTCCACATGTAGAGAGAATAAATAAGTAAAAGTTTTAAATTGTGAAACTATCAACTATGATTGGGTCTCTTTAGTCATTTGGGAGTCTTTAAAAATTATTTTTATTCTTCGTTAAGTGTCTGCTTGCCTGGGTCTGTGTATGGGTATATGTATGTGTGAGTACAGGTGTCCATGAAAGAGGCTAGTGGTTGCCAGATCCATTGGAACTGGGGTTAACAGGCTGTGGTGAGCCACTCAGTCAGTGTGGGTCATTGGGAACTGAACCATCTTCTGTAAGAGCAGCAAGTGTTCTTTACTGCTGATCCTTCTCCTGAGTTCCTGTGTTGATGTTTTGCCAACTATGTTAAGTAGAGGAGAATAGACCTTGCATATTGTACAGAGGCAATCCTCCTGACCCCTTTTCCTGTCTTCTGATCCAGAGGGGCAGGGCCAGAGTGCTGTTAATCTGTGTAGAATGAGCTGACAGCTGGGGACTCCCAGCTTGTTCCAGCTGTTCCCAGGCATCAGGATTATTCTCTGCTGGGGTGGTGACTGGAGGTTGCCTTAGAACTCAGGACGCCCAGCTAAACTTAAATAAACTGATAAACAGTGAGCTATCTTTGCATTATAAATATGTTCCAAATGTTGAGTGGGCCCTACTTACTGAGTGATTTATCCGATATTCAAATCTAACTAGCTGTCTTGTAACTTCATTAACCAGACCCGCAGTTCACTGGTGAATGGCAGCTAGGCCATCAGAGTTAGCTGGATGGACCTTGGAAGAAGAATGGATTTGATGGCAGATAGGGTGAGAGGTAATCTGATACTATCAACTTATTATTTTGTGTGTGTGTATGTGTGTGTGTGTGTGTGTGTGTAAGAATATTGAAAACATAGATCCTAGATATGGGTTGGAAAATAACTGCAAAGACATCTGTTGATTGTGTCCAGATGTTTAAGTAGCTGCTAATCAGATAGTAAGGACATGGTTTGGATTCTGGGGAGTAGCCGTTGAGACTGCAGATTTCTTGGGTCTCAGAACAATGTATGGTACAGGGGTATGAGGACAGCAATAGAAACAGAAGTAGAAGCAGTTTATGTAAAGAGAAAAACAAAGCTGTCCTGAGGTTGGAAGTGGGCTAGGGACCTGGGAAGACAGCTGCTCAAAAGCACAGGACACATGAGTTCTGGTCCTTTGTAGATCATTTATGTAGCACCCACCTACTTCTGCAATAGCCTTCTTGCACATGCTCCATTTGCTATGTGTAGCCCAGTAGGGATAGGCTCTCAGTGTCTCTCTGCCAGCTGTGTCCTTTCATAGGTTAATTTTGATGCCTCTTTCCTTATACCCACACCCTGTGGTGTGACATTGCCCTCTGTGACACTGTGATCTGAATATGGCAGGTGTGGAAGTCGGAGCTCTAACACAGGGTCCTGTACTTCTGTGCAAGTTCCTTGGTACCTGACTGGGTCAGAGACCCAGGGAGGGAGGTTTTGATGGGCAGGCTGCTGTGGGTCTTTTTCTGGCTGTAGTTTTTTTCTGTTGACTGAGAGTGCCAGCAGCTCGGTGGTGGCTTTATGGAATATGAATAATAGAAGCTTGATTCCACGTGCCCCGCCTCCTTGGTTAACAGTAACTGTCCTGGCTGGCATTTGTTTTATTTATTTATTTTCTTATGGTGATGTCTTCAGTCGGACTTCTGTGTGAGAATTCAAAGATGTCTGTGTTGAGTGAGGCGGGCCAGGATTGAGTCATCCGTTTCTTGTGCTTTTCCCACGAGACTGTGTTCGTCTAATGCACTCTTCCTTGGTTCAGGGCGCGAGGCTGGCTTTCGGGCTGGTTCTTTCTCCTGAGTGTTTTGGAAGCTAGAAAATGATATCCTGGGGGTTCTGCCAAGTCTGAGCATTTTCTTGAGGCTGCTGGGAGGAAGGTGGAAATCATCAGCTGTTGGATGCTTTTCTTCCCAGGCTGGGCCTGGCTGCCAAGTGCCGACCCCCACAGCAGCTGGTGGGAGATGTGAGTGGGTGTCTTGCCCAAAGGGCCTCTGTGGGTCAGAGGAGAGGGCTCCATGCCAAGTTCCCCCCAGTTCAGGGTCACATTACACTTTCTGGTGGGGTTTTGAAGACCTAACAATTTGTGGCTTGGTTTGGCCTTTTCTTTCCCCCAAGGGACTGTACAATTTAATGACTCAACTCTCATATGCTCTGGATATTCCCTTTCTACTGATGTCAGTTTATAGAGCAGTCCCAGCAAATGTTTGTACAAAAGGGGAGAAAGAAGGGACCCTTGGGACTCAGAGGGTGGGCTTCAGTTGCTGTCCCTATGTACTGGGGAGTGTGGGCTGCAATACTTTCCTGCCCAATGACTCTGATGTCTAGGGTCACCAAGGGGTCGGCTGGCCAGGCTTGAATGAGAAATGTCTGGAAGGCTGGTTCTTCAGGGCTGTGAGTCTGTGATCCGGTGCCCCAAAGGAAAATTTCATGACCCTGGGTGGGAATACTTCCCTGAGGTAGATAAATAGGTGTGAGGTTTCAGGTGGGTGCCTCCCCAGGAAGCTGGGTACATACCCTCTCCCACTACCACTTTCTCCTCAGCCTCCCTCTGACTTGTCACCATGGAGTTCACCTTGCTACTAGGGGTAGGAGAAGCCATTGGCATGGTGGAAGAGGGTTCAACATTGAAGGTTTGGCTCAGTTCCTGGAAACTGGCTTCTCTCACTCTGAGGACTGACTCAGAACAGCCTAAGAAGGACCACGTTCCCTGGGATAAGGACCCGAGGAGATGGCTTGAGGAACATTCTTCCCAAGGCACTGCCTTCTTACGGCTGGCCACGTGAAACTGGTGCTTTTCATTCTGTCTAGGTCTATACACCAAGTTGCACACATCCCTTTGGCTTCTGTGAAGGGCTGACGGCAAAGACCTGTTGAGATAATTGGTGTCAGAGTGTGTGTAAATGTGTGCGTGTGTATGAAGTTATGACTGTTATGGAGTACAAGGAGTTTGAGTAAAGGAGGGAGAAAAAAAACTTTACATTTTCATTTTTATTATCACTGTCCTGTGTGTGGGGTGGTATGGGAGGGTGCAGGCCACAGTGCCTGTGTGGAGGTCAGAAGACAGCTCTATGGAGTCAGTTCTCCCCTTCTACCTTCACGTGGGTTCTGGGAATTGGCCTCATGTTGTCACGCTTGCGTGACAGGTGCCTTGACCCCACTGAGCTATCTTGTCAACTCTCTTAAAGAAAAAAACCTTTTTAATTGAAATAGTAACTTTTGTGGAGCACCCTTTCTGGACCTACTGCTTGATTCACAGGATCAGAATCAGGAAGTGTGGGCCAGGAAGCCCTCACTGTGTGTGCCACCCCAGGCTGGGATTGACTGGGAGAGGAAAGAGTCAGTAGGTGTGTCCTCAGGTGAGATGGCATGATGAGGACCTTGGAAAGGGGTTCATGGAGGTACAGGTTCCCGCCTCCCCCCAAGGGATCTGAAGATATCAGAGAGTCAATAGGAGAGGGGAGAGCCCAGAGGTATAAATATACAAAGATAGGAAGGTCCTGTGAGGTCAGACTGGCAGAGGTTACAGCTGCAGCTCTATGGGGGTGATTGATTCATATTTTTACCTGCACACCCAGTGTGGGTGGTGAGGTGTCCCTGGATAAATTTAGAGTGGCCTGTGCCTCTGGTCCCTACTCTGGTTCCTGCATGGCTGTTGCACTAGAGCACCATTCTGAAAGGCTTCCAACAGCCTGTGGATGACCACACCTTCCTTGGGTTTATAGGTGGCATTTGAGGTCACTGGTTAATACCCTCATGGGACTGCTCTCTGTGTTACCTCTGGCGGCTGTGTGCCGGCCTTCCTTCTGGACCACGTCTCCCGGCCTCTTCTCTTCATACGTGCATTTCCTAGCGCCCATCTGTAGAGAGTCTACCCCCCTCTTCTATCTCACCTTTACTTTCTGGGTGAAGGGGTCTAGCTGGTTTTGTTCCTCCATATTAGGGAAGCAAACCCTTACCCACTGAAATCCACAGACCTCAAGTTGGTTCCCTAAATATTGTATTCAGAATCTCTTGGGCACAACCACCAGGGAGATGTAATAGCCCAGGTTTGTTTCTGTGGCTCCTCCCTTTGAAGCCCTAAATAAGTTGTAGTTGTCTCAGAAGGCCCAAACTCTTTTTGTCCTTTGTGTCTTTGTGCGAGTGCACTTCTGTGCCACATAGGAGGCCAGAGGATGCTCTCAGGTCTTGTGTCTCAGATGCCATCCACCTTTCTTGTAGGGGAGACAGGGGCCTCTCACTGGCCTTGTCATTGGGCCCCAAGGATCTGTCTGTCTTCTCTCCAGCACTTGAATTACATGTTTATGCTACCATGCCAGCTTTAAAAACCAACTCAAAACAAGCGAAGACCACTCAGATTCTAACTGGGCGTGGTGAGACATGCCTTTAATCTAAGCTCTTAGGAAGCAGAGGCAGGTGGATTGTTAAGTGCCCAGGGCCAGTTATGTCTACATGTTGAGTTCCAGACCCGCCTTGACTACATAGTGAGATCCTTCACAAACAAACAAACAAACAAACAAACAAACAAATGAATGAACAAACCAATGGAGTGTGGGTTTCAATCTCATGTCCAGTGCTTGCAAGGCAAACACTTTACCACATGAATTGTCTCCCCAAGTCTCTATCCTTTCCGGTCATCTCAGTGTCTCCTGCCCCATCATTTCCTACTTGCTAGCAATGTGGATCAGTAGAGCTATGGCAGGGTGGGGCCCCAGGGGATTTATGTGTTCTCTGGGTCGGCATCTTGTGCAGGCGACTTTGAATTTGACACCCCTGTCACAAAGCCAGTGCCTGGAAACCATGAAACCATTCCTGGTATTCATCATTCAGGTGGTATTTATAGCACTCCCAAGACAAGTTATGGCCAAAGGAGGTAGTGACACTTACTGGACCACGTAGGAGACAGAGCTGAGCAGGCTCTTTCTCTGCCTAAGTTTAGACTGTCCATGGCTGCTAGGCTCTGAGCTCCCTGGGAGAGTGCACATGTTCAAGGGTTTCTGGTTCTGCTAAGCATCTTACTATCTTGACTGTTTCTAGCTCTTTCTTCCTGCAATACCAGGCTCGTTGGCATGCTGGTACTGGGTTAGCAAGCTGGGGCGTGGGAAAGGACCTGATAGTTGGACATTGTGCGTGACTGGCTAATTTTCACAGCATGTGAATGCCTGCCTTATAGTTTCACTTGCCCTTGGCATTGTTTGCCCTGGTCAAGGGCAGTCTACATGGGGTTTTGTATTAGTCAGCTCAGCCTGCTGTAACAAAACCCCATGCACATAGGAAATACATTTCTTCACGGCTCCCGAGAATGAACTCTGAGGTCAGAGTGCTATGTGTGGCTCTGGTGATGGCCTTCTTACTGGCCTGCAGACTACTTCCTGTGGCCTCATGTGATGGAGACAGCATGTGGCTAGGTAGTTACACCAGTGTCTTTTAACATAAGACCAGTAATTTTCTTGTGATGTCCCTATCATCTGCGCTTTCTATTAGAGACCTCATCTCCCCGTACCCACACTGGAGACCAGAGCTTTAACAGGAATGGGGGAGGCAGACAATTCAGTACAGCAGAGGTTCTTAACAATCATGAGCTCTATATTTTTTCCTTTTAATTTTTATTCTGCCAGAGTATATGCAGATAATGTACTTTAAGCACCCCCATACTTCACTACCCTCCTCTAAGCACCCCCGTACTTCACTACCCTCCTCTTCTCCTCTCATTTGTCCTTTCTTCCCAGGATGACTTCACGTCTACTTTCCTGCTCTTTGTACATATATGATTCTATGTATCTATAAGTCTAGGAGACACAAATGACCGGACGTGTGATACGTGTGTTCCTAAGATTGACTTAATTCACCTACGGTTACCTCCAGTTATCTCCATTTTCCTGCAAACATAGGACTTTATTCATGATAGCTGGGAGATAATTTGATCACCTATACACACCACATTTTCTTTATCCATTCCTCAGTGGCCGACCGGACCCCTAGGTTGGTTCCTTAAATTAGCTGCCGTGCGTTGTGCCGCAGCAAGCATTGTGCAGGCATCTCTGCGATGTGTTGATTTGAAAGCTTTTGGGGAACTAGCCAGGCGTGGTGTATCTGGGTCATGTGGTCGACTTTTAGTTTCTTTGAGGAGCCTCCAGTCTTGTCTCTGTAACGGCTGGACTGTTTTACCTTCCCAGCCACCGCGTGTACATCCTCTTCTGTCCTCAAGGCTGTTTGTTTTCCTGATGGTGAATTGCAGAGTCTTCGTATCGTTAGTGTGTCGGTGTGTGCCATGGTGTGCACGCAGCGGTGAGAAAACAGTGTTCGGAAGTCAGTTTTCTCCTTCCACCCTGCAATTGAGGGTCTCTTGTTTCTGCTGAGGTATGGGTGTCAGCTTAGCTGGCCTGTGAGTGTGTGTGGGATTCTCTCGTTTCCACTTTCCTCCTCATGGTAGGAACACTGGGATTTCAGACGTTCCTTGTCTCATTGGGGTTTTTAGTGTGGGCTTCTGGGATTGAACTCGGCTCACCAAACACTATGACCTGCTGAGCAATCTCTATGGGTCCAATTTTAATTTCTTTAAGGCAGGGGCTGGTGATGCTGGAGGAAAACTGGTCTCGTCTTGTTGAAGGTGAGACTTCTGCTGGTTTTGAGGAACCTTGTCCTAAGATGAGGAATTCCTGCTGGAACAGTGGTAAAGAGCTTCGAAGGGGCTGGGAGCTGGCAGGTGTGTGTTAGTTAGGCTTTCATCACCCCGAGACTGTAGAGCCCCGATGTGCTGAGGGACCCAGCAAAGGGAAGGTGTATAGGAGTGTATGTAGGTGAATGCTTGCCTGTGTGTGCGTGGGAGTGTGTTGGCAAATGAAGGATGTCAAGGGATGGTGGCAGAGTCACTTTCTCACTGCTTGGCCTCCAGTAGTCTCTCCTTCATTCTGGTTGACCTCTGAACAGGTTTCTAGTGTGTTTTTCTTAATGTATTTTTTTTTAAAGGTTTGTTTATTATTATATGTAAGTACACTGTAGCTATCTTTAGACACACCAGAAGAGGGCGTCAGATCCCATTACAGATGGTTGTGAGCCACCATGTGGTTGCTGGGATTTGAACTCAAGACCTTTGGAAGAACAGTCAGTGCTCTTAACTGCTGAGCCATCTCTCCAGCACCTATTGTGTGTTTTTCTTTTGTGGAGTTTGTCAGAGCTCAAGTCTTCTTGTGTCATTAGCCATGCATGCTTTGGAAATTTGGGATGTTTGGAAGCAACTTTGCCAGAAAAGTGGAAAAAGCCATTTCCTTCAGTGATGTTGCTGTGACAGTCAAGTCTGTCCAACTGTTTCTTACCTAGTGTTGTTAGCCTTGGCTTCCTGGCCCTGGGATGTGGAAATCTCGCCTGTGTGAGTCAACAATGATGCCTTTATTGGCCAGTTGCTTCTCTGCAGCCCCACTGGCAAATCGGTCACAGTAAGAGCTTATGCAGTAATGGCAAATATGGGGACAAAGCTGGCTCTTGTGCCTGGGCCTTTTTCCAGTGTCTCTTCATGCTGTGTGTCAGGCAAGGTCATCCTGCTCCCTTCCCTCTGACTTCTTGAGAAGGAATTGAAAGTAGTAACTGCAGAGATAGCTTAGTAGTTCTCTTGCAGAGGACCTGAGTTCAGTTCTTAGCACTCCCAATACTCCTAATAGGTGGCTCACAATGAAACCTATCTCAGGCCTTTTTCTGGGCTCTGCAGGCACCTGCACTCACATATACACATACCCCCTCCATACATATCTAGAGACATAATTAAAGATAAAATATGCTTTAAAAAGTTGTAGCAGTAGCCGGGCAGTGGTGGCACACGCCTTTAATCCCAGCACTTGGGAGGCAGAGGCAGGCAGATTTCTGAGTTCGAGGCCAGCCTGGTTTACAGAGTGAGTTCCAGGACAGCCAGGGCTACACAGAAAAACCCTATCTTGAAAAACCAAAAAACCAAAGGGGTTGGGGGGAGTCATAGCAAGCTTGGAATCATTCACATTGGGGGCCTGGTTCTTGGTGTGTTTCTGATTTTCTCCTCCTTAGCTGGAAATGGACTGTGTGTTGAGGCCAGTGGCCTGACTGGTTGCGTTTGTGTCTTGGGATTTGTGTGAATGTATAGTGTGGTGAATCTCTGTGGTTTTGTGGGTGTATGCATAGATGCATGAGAGTGTGTGCATGTGAACATGCATGTATGCAGAGGCTAAAGGTCTACAGCCAGTGTCTTCAGTAATGCCACCTTTATTTTCTGGATCAGGGTCTCTCACTGAATCTGGAGATCATAGATTTGGCCAGACTTTTAAAAACGATGGGAATCCAAACTCAGGCTTTTACATTTGCAGCAGTAAGCACTTGACCCACTGGGCCATTTTCTTAGAACTGGTTGTGATATTTGGTGCCATTTCTGGGATGTCTCTGCCTTCAGGAGGTAGAAAGGCCCTGCACGCAGTAACTCCGGGATGGTGCATGGTTGGGATGGCCCTGTCACTCCCAGGCTCCCCAGCCTGTTTAACAGGGATTCTTTCTCTCTGCATTCCTCTGTCACCTCTGTTCCTTCTGTCTTGTGATTAGCAGGCATGAAAGAGGACCATAATAGTGACACCACAGTAACTGTGGTTGCTGACCCACACGGCTTAGGCTGTAACTGGAAAGTGGTGAACTCTAATTTCCCTGAGAAGGTGAATTAGAGATGAGTTAATCTGCTCTTTCTACCTCATAGGGCAGAAAGATAAAAGATGATAAACTTATCAAGTACCTTCTTTAATAGGGTGACAGCTTGAGACACCAGTACCTGAATGGTGTTATACTGTTCTTCTGCCCCCATGGTATGACTTTGCAATTGAGAAAAAGTTGGCAGGGTTGGAGGTAGGAGTATGTATGTGTACAAGTGTGCACATCAGCCTGCAAATGAGTGTGCACAGGTGTGCCTGGCTGCACAAACCCGAGTCTTGGTCTTAGTTAACAGTAAGACAATGGTCCTGTCAATTCTCTTTTTTGGCCTTTCAGCTCAAACCTGTAGTTGACTGGGTTGAGCCTTAGGGGTCCCAGGGCTACTCCATTTTTCTTTGCTCCCTGTGCTGCTATGCTAGTTCTGAACCTTCCAATCATAGTTGGCCTGAGACTGAGACTGTATAGTTATCTCAGGTGCTAAGCAGCAGACCCAGCCTATAGGCTGTTGCTGTTTCTCTGTTTGTCCTGAGAGAGAAATTTAAGACTGGAGACCTGGTGAGATGACCCAGCAATTAAGAGCATTTATGGCTCTTGCAGAGGACCCAGGTTCTGTTCCCAGCAGTGACATAGTAGCTCACAATGGTCTGTAACTCAAGATCTGATATCCTCTTCTGACCCTTTCTGGCACTGCTGCTGCACTGTTTATGTGCATACATAAACACAGGCATGTACGCATACATGTACACATGTACATATGTGCACAATACATGTACACATTCATGTATGTACATGCACACATACATGTACACATACATGCACACATACATGTACAGGAAATATAATTAAAAAGAGATCAGTTTTCATCAAATATTTGAGAGATACAAACGTATTAGAAGCACAAGGTTAGTCCTTCCTGCCATCCTCTGCCTCTGCTGTGACCCAAGACCTTTAGTAAGAACTTTATGGATGATAGAGTTAGGTTTCAGGTACTCACTGAAGTGCTCCATCAGGGGGGTGAGGATGTGGCTCAGTTGGCAGTGTTTTTCTAGCATGCACAAAGCCCTGGGGTCTATCCCTATAACCACATGTACAAGGACTAGTGCTGCACACTTGTAATTGTGGCACTTAGGAGGTGGAGGCAGGAGTAGAACTTTGAGCTTACTCTTGGCTACATAGTGAGTCTGAGGTTGGCCTGAGATGATGCATGAGACCCTTGTCTCAAAAAAAAAAAAAAAAAAAAAAAGGAAAAGGAAAGAAATTGCTCTGTCGGCTTTAGACAATAACATCAGTAACGTTCCCATTCCATTTCTGTTCCCATTAAGACCCAGGTTTCCTTGAGGGGTTGCAAAGAGATCATAACAGGCTGGCTTGTGGGCTGGAGAGATGGCCCAGAGTTTAAGTGTACCAATTGCTCTTCCAGAGGTCCTGAGTTCAATTCCTAGCAACCACATGGTGGCTCACAACCATCTGTAATGGGTTCTAATGCCCTCTTCTGGTGTTTATTTATTTTATATATGCAAGTGTACTTGCATATATAAAATAAATAAATTCTTATTTGTTTATTTATTTTTAAAAACAGGCTGTGTTGTGTCCTGATGCATTTCAGCCTTGGGAAGCATTTGTTGTGCTCCAAGCTCACCCAGTGACTGACCTCATGGTAGTGTGTCCTGTAACACTGGGATTCTGGGTAGGAATGCTTGTCTTTGTGACAGAAAGGAGCCTCTAGCTGGCTCTTGTAAGAAGTAGACCCCTCGCTTATTTCAAGTATGTTTAGTTATTGTGATGGTTTGTATATGCTTGGCCTAGGGAGTGGCACTATTAGGATATGTGGCCTTGTTGGATTAGGTGTTTCACTGTGGCCATGGGCTTTCATATGCTCGTTGTAGCTGCATGGAACCCAGGCTTCTCCTAGCTGCCTTTGGAACAAGAGGTGGAACTCTCAGCTCCTCCAGCTCCATGTCTGCTTGGATGCTGCCATGTTCCTGCCTTGATAATGCTGGGCTGAACTGAACCTATAAGCCAGCGTCAATGAAATGTTGTCCTTATAAGAGTTGCATTGGTCATGGTATCTGTTCACAGTAGTAAAACTGTAACTAAGACAGTTGCTTTGCACGGGGTTTTGAAGTTGAGCACAGAGAGGTGTTCAAGCTATAGACCTTGCACTGAACAGATTCTTGTGAACTATATACAGATGAGGTGGAAAGCAAGAGCCAAACCTCAGTGGCGTCTACTAGTGATGGCATCTCGTAGAGCCTCCATCCTGAAGTTTTATGACTAGACTGAGCAAGCCTCCTGTTTCTGCTGCTTTTTCTCCAGCATAATGTTCAGAGGACCCTTTGCCTTGTCGTGAGAGCTGTAGGTCTGTCAACCTCACCCCCCACCCTCCCTCCACCCGTGCTCTTCATGTATTCATATCTCGACCCCCGTTAGTTACCTCTCTTGTCACTATAACATAACATTAAGAAGTTGGTTAAAGAAGGAGGGTTTAAAGCCAGGTGTGATGGCCCATACTTTTAGTGATAGTACTCCAGAGGTAGAGGCAGGAGGATCTCTCTGAGTTCAAGGCTAGCATAGACTACATAGTGAGTTCCAGGACAACCAGAGCTACATAGTAAGACCCTGTCTAAAAACAAAACAAAACAAAACAAAACAGTTCTATTCTGGCTCACAGTCCCAGAAGACACTTTTCAGTCATGTAACCAGAAGATATGGATCAGGAAGTGAACAGGTCACACTGCATCCACATTCAGGAATCCAGGGGTGAACAGGAAGCAGGGCCAGGCTAATAAAGCCTGAAGACCTCCTCCCAATGACCTACTTCCTCTACAGCCTTCCCAAACATAGGACCAAAATGTTAAAACACATGAGCTGGAGAGATGGCTTAACAGTTAGGAGCACAGGCTGCTCAACCTGAGGACTCAGGTTTGGTTTCCAGCACCCACATGGCAGCTCATAACCATTGAGAAAAAAAAAAACCCCTAAACACACAACAACAACAACACCACATGCACACTGCAGTGAGCCATTGCTGCTGGCTCGAGAGGGACCAGATCAGCACAGCAAAGTCCCAAGTACTGGTGGATTCTGTCCAGGCTGCTGCTGTAGCCTAGGGCATTTAGTGTCCTCCTCCTCCCAACCCCCTTTCTTGTGTAACCCAGTGCTACATACTTAAAGATAATCTCAAACTTCCATATTTTCCCCCTACCTCCCTAAAGCTGGTGTTAAAGGTGTGCTCCACTATGCCTGGGTTTATGTGATACTAGGGCTTAAATCCAGTGCATCATACAAGTGAGGCAAGCGCTTTACCAACTGAGGTGTATCCACAGCCCTACATTCAACTTTTCTTTGTAGATGTCAAGGTGAAGGATTATGTCTGGGTGTTTTTGTTTGTTGGTTGCTTTAAAAAAAAAAACAAACAAACAAAAAAACCAAAAACCAAAAAACAAACTAAATGACATTAGCATTGGCTTTGCAGTGAATCATTTCATGGCAGCTTATAAAGGACCAGGCAGTGGGCTTGGTCTCTGTGTTGTTCAAGCTGGCTACCAGCCTGGCCTTACCAAACAGCCTTTGGGCTGTTCACTCAAGGGAGCTAGCTGGAAGGTTGTTAGGGCCCTGTGTTTTGGAAACCGGCACTGCCCACTGGGTTCCTGGTTTTTAACCATTGACTCATCTTCCCCATGCTGTGAGGGTCTAGATTCCCAGGGTGGACATTTGCCAGGTCTGGATGGTGACTCTGGGACAAGATGCAGTGTCATGCCTCACAGGTGAAGTGTGGTAGGGGTGAAGGGAGTCGGTTTTGCTAGAGGGGTGCAGTCTGTTTTGAGGAAGAGAGTTGGGATGCTAAGAGAGTTTGGGATAATGAGAGTTGTGAAGAAATGGCCTTGAGCTATGGGTGTGGCTCTTGCCCCATTGGGATAGGCCTTCCTTCCAGAAGAGCAGGCTTAAAGGCAGCCTGGTGCAAGGCCTTGGTGGGAATAGGAACCACATGGAGGCTGCACGCTGGACCAGCATCCTCCGGAGTGTTCTCTTTTCCCCTTGAAAGACCTGATGTCTCATTCTTAATTAAACTACTACTGTTAGGAAATCATCTAGCTAGCTATTTCTAGTGAAAAATCTTCCTAACCACAGCCCATTGCAGCCTCCTCTAGGCAGAGGATGTGGGAAGAGGCACTCAAACTACTGAAGAGCCCCCAAGAAGTCCTCTTGTGTCATACAGGTTGGTGAGCGGCTGACACAAGAGCCCTGGAGGTTCCTTTAGGAGGGACCCCACCTTTCTCCAGCCTTACAGCTCTGTCAGCTCTTCTCTGACCCTCTCTGAGGTTTTCAGATGTTCCTTCTCCAGCTTATTAAAATGAAGAAGAGGAAAGCTCTTCTGTGCTTAATAAACATAAATACTACTCTGAGTGTGGCGTAGCCACCCCCCTGGCTTCTTCCCCTTTCCCTGGCCTCCACTGGCTGAAGAGCAGAGATGAATGCCCTAGGGCTCCCCTCTAAGTCTGTCCCTCCTCTTCCTTCAAAAGCCAAGTTCTGGGGCTGAGGAGATGTTTCAGTCAGTAAAGTGCTGCCCACAGAAACACGCAGAACCCACATGAAGAAACGAGGCACAGTGGTTTATACTAGTAACCTCCAGCGCTGGGAAAAAATAAGACAGGCAGACCTCTGCAAGCGCACTGGCCAGCTGGCCTCGATGAATCTCAAAGCCCCAGGTCAGGGAGAGACCCTGTCACAGAAGATAAGGAAGAATAACATCAAAGGCTTACCCGTGGCATCTACATACAAGCATACAGATGTGCACACACACACTGGCATACACACAAACACGTATACATACATACACACAGAATAAGTTTTGCTTTTCAGATAGGATTCTGAGCAGCACTGCTGTTGACATGTAGATCTTACCAACGTTAGTCACCGTTGCCTTCCTGGCTTGGCCTCACACTGTTTCCCACCACCCAGCAGCTGCCCGGGTGAGGCTCCAGTGTACGCACTGTTTGGTTGTCTTGCAGCTGCTGAATAAGTTGACAGGCTTCAGAGTTCTCTCTCCTGTTGGCTTCCACTTTGGTTTTCATGTGCTTTGCGTGTTTCCTGCTGCAGCTTAGTTTGTCCTGTGACAGGGTAGAGAAAGTAAAGCCTGATCCAGGGCAGTATTGTTCCCTTGGATTCATTTGATCTGATACCTGCGTTGCTCTGGTACCTGCTTTGTAAGAGGCAACTATCTATCAAGAGTCCTGTGGCCTGCAAGGCTACCAGATACTGTGGTTGCAACCATGAGAAACTCGGTGTAGCGAAGGATCACTTTTATTCTTGCTAATGTTAGCAGCCAGCAGTGAGCATTCTCCGAAGGCTGATGAGATGCTCATTTTAAATGCAAATTCTTTGCGTGGTTAGGGGGAAAATGAAATTGTCCTGGCTCCCAGCACTCTGCGTTTTTGCCATTCCATCTGATGGTGGAGGGGAGGGCTCATGACTAAATCCCTCAGTGTCTCTATTATGATTTCACATTTGGACATGCTGAGAGGCAGCCTTGGCCCCAGGACATTAACTCTCTCTTGCCAAGTGCCAGCATGTGGGTGTCTGTGGAGGTTCTCAGAGTGTTGTCTAGTGCTCTGCACTCTCTGGATGATCTTTGCATCCTCTCCTTTGTGTTACGGATGATGGATGTGCTAGGAAATTTGTGGTGAGTTGGAGGTGTTTTCTTTTTCGTTGAGGCAAAGGAAATGAGCTTTAGCCCTTTAGCCTCTACTTAGCAGCATCCACATATGCTGTTTCCTTTCAGCCCGAGGAGGGCTCTCTTCTGGGGCTTCTGGGGCTTGTAGCATAGCTATCTGTTGCAGCTTGCTGTCTGCAGATCATCTGGTGTCATGTGTGATGGAGAAGTTGGGGCTCCTGTATGTAGTATTGCTGGGTCAATGGTTCACTTCTCTTACCATCTTCCAAAGAGAAGGCATGAGAGCAAATTTTTAACCTAGAAGGTCTGGCCTGTCCTATAACCTGGTTAGTTTTTACCCCATATTTTACAAGGGAGGATTTTTTTGTTGTTGTTGTTTTTGTTTTTGTTAAAACAGCTCCTGTACATGCTGTCATACATTCTCCCTATCTCTGTCCCTGTCTCTCTGTCTCTCTCTGTCTTTCTTCCATCCTTCCTTCCTTTCTTCCTTCCTTCCTTCCTTCCTTTCTCTCTTTCTTTCTTTCTTTCTTTCTTTCTTTCTTTCTTTCTTTCTTTCTTTCTTTCTGTGTGTCTCTCTGTGTGTCTCTCTGTCTCTCTCTGTGCGCGTGCGTGTGTGTGTGTGTGTGTGTGTGTGTGTGTGTGTGAGAGAGAGAGAGAGAGAGAGAGAGAGAGAGAGAGAGAGAGAGAGAGAGAGAGAGCAAGCAAGCGAGAGTGCGTGGGCACAAGTACACTTGACACGTCAGCCTCTCTGAGGAGCCCTGACTTCGGCAGACTGTGGATACAGTCTTAGGACTGGCAAGGCAGTCACGTGCTTTTTCTGACCATAAAACAATGATGTAGTCCTGGGCCCACCCTGAAAGTCAGGATGGTGGGCTGGTGTGTGGCTGCTAAGAACTGGAATGCAGAAATCTTTATCTGTATACTGCATATACTTAAGGTTGTAATATTTTTATTTTAGCTGTTTTTTTTTCTCCTCCATTTTTTGGTTGGCACATGTTTGAATTCAAACCGAAGAAGTGTCTACTCTATCTGTTGACTAGCTAGAATTATAGGGTTTTAGAGTTAAAAGGAAGTTGTGGAGTCTTGGAACCCTTTGCAGTTTTCACTTCTGGGGCCTGGTAAGTCCCCAAGTGAGTCCTTTGGTGGGTGGCAGTATGGAGGAGTGAGTGCCACCACCAGTGCTCTTCTTTCCCAGGCAAATGCTGTAGGGCTTTGTGAAGCCTGCTGGGAAGCGCCCCTTTGCAGAGCCACCAATCTGAAAGACTTGAGAGTTAGTATTGGAGGCAGTTGATTGGATGTAAACCCTCAAGCAGGCCATCCCTCTGTCTCGAGAGCTCTCCTGGGATCCAGGAAATTTAGCTATGTTCAGACCAAGCAGGCCACTGCTAGGAAGAGTACAGCCCATAACCTTGCTCCCATCTCTTCTGGTGCTACCAGGCTCAGGTGTCTCCCCTTCAGGACCACTGACATTTTGGTGGTAAGACAGTGCCTGCTGTGGAGGCTGTCCCCTGCATTGGAGAGGCGTGTTTGCCAGCATTTCTGGCCTCTGCTACCCCACACAATTGCTCCCTGCAGCTGTGACAGCTACAACTGTCCCCAGACAATGTCTCTAGACATTGCCATGTGTCCCCTCGAGATAGAAAGTGCTCCGCGTTGGGATGAGTCTGATGGCTGGGGAGATGGTTCAGTGGGTAAAGTGCTTGTCACACAAGCATGAAGATACAAGGTTAGATCCCCAGAACCCATATAAAGCTACACAGGGTAGCACACATCTGTGATAGTAGCAATTCTACACCGAGATGGAAGGTGGAGACAGGAGAATCTCCAGAAGTCTGGGGGCTGGGCTAGCCTGATAAATGCAATTACAAACAACAAGAAACTATGCCTAAAACAGGCAAGGTTGTCCTCTGATTTACACACGAATGCTGTGGAACACATATGTCTTCTGCAGGAGCACACACACACACACACACACACATACACAAAGATGAATGACCAATAAAAGGTGTATATGACACTCCTTATAGTTTCCAAATATGGCTTAATTATTAGTATGGCCTTTTCCCCATTTTAGTTTGGAGTGTGAAGTACACTACTGGGATCTTTACTATACCATGTAGAGTAGTTACAGTACTAGGGCTAGCACTGGCCCAGAAGCTATCCTTAGGAAACTAGTCAGCAGTTCTCACCTGAGCTCAGCCTTGTGTTCTGATGAAATGTCTTTTGAGAAGATGCGGTCTTGGTCTTGTATTGTGTCCTTACTTCCATTGTAGATGCTGCTCTGCTCCTGCCTACTGGACTTTAAATCTTCAGTGACCCCTGAGGTCTTGGGGAATCCTGCCTCCTTGTGAGTTGTTTACCTCAGGCATCTGCCATAGCAACAGGGAGGTTACTGTCACCCTGGCTCCTTGATTTGTAGGTTTGGTGGAAGCCTCTTACCCTGTAGTAGGGAGGTCGGGGAGACTGCAGGAGGCAGAGCTTAGTGAGAAGAAGTGAGGTCATTGCAGGGAGGAGTGACTGGGACTCCAGCATCTCCTCTCTTGCTTGTCATTTCCAGCCACCCTGAGGACCAAGTTTGTTTCACCATGTTTTTCCTGCTGCCATGCCTCACTGCAGGGCCAACACAGTGGGGCTAAGTGCCCATGGGGTGAGTGCTCCAAAACCATGAACCAAAATGAATCCTGCCTCCTTGTGAGTTGTTGACCTCAGGCATCTGCCATAGCAACAGGAAGGTTATTGTCACCCTGGCTCCGTGACTTGTATCCACTATATAGCTCATAAATGTAATTTTTCAAATGGGAATGAATGGGGGACAAAATATGTGGTGACTGGGGAGAAATATTCCTAAGGCTGATGAGTTTTAGTGATTGCCTGCCAGTAAAGAGTCAGTCTCCCTTTTATAGACTTTGGGTCAAGCTTGGGAGGAAGCTCATCCATCTTAACATACCCCAATATGTAGCAGACATATGGGGAGATTAACAAATGACCATGGCTTTATGAGTTAGACGGACTGAATGGTTCTGAATGGTGTGGCTCCTCAGGGGTAATGAGCCCCTGCACAGGGTCTAGAGATCTGGGCCTACCTCCAAGGTTCTTTCCCAAGAACCTTGAACCTTTCCCAAGGTTGAGTGACCCAATCTATTTGAGCAGGAGGCTCCTTCCCTGTAGGAGGAAGGGATGGCACTAAATCGTTGTCTTGTACATAGGGCTGAAGGCCTGCATGATAAACCTGGATTTATAAAATAAACATAAACTATGAAAGAAACATAAAACATATTGTGTACCCTTAAGTCTTCCGAGGGAATATGGAAGCTAAAAGCTTGTTTTAGTATGAAAGTAAGCATGCAAATATTGAATAAGCTAGAATACAAAATTCCATAAATCAAATGAAAGAAAGCCGGTGCGAATGGCTTCTCTTTGCTCAGTACCATGCTGACCCTCTCTGCCTTCAGTTCTGGCCAGAGAGCACGGGCAGTCCTGGGCTACAGGAGATCCGAAGCCTCTTTTACAGCTCAAAATTCTTGTTGGAACAACAACAATAGCAAAAAAAGATAGAGTATCTTGGGTGGGTTGACATTCCTGTTACCAGAGAGGATCTTGGGAAGAATGTAACAGAACCAGAAGAGTGGGCTTGGCTTGGTAAAGCATCCTTAGGGCTGTACCTAAGTGTGACCTCAGTTTACCAAATCTAGAATATATGTTAGAGAATTTCTTCAAATGCCCCTAAGAGACAAAGGTCAGTGTGAAGGCTGAGATACCTCTCATAGCAGGGATTCACTGACGTGGGGAGAGTCAGGGTGTGATGCTGTAGACACTCAGTGTTGGTTCCCCCACCCCCACCCCCCCAGACAGGGTTTCTCTGTGTAGCCCTGCCTGTCCTGGAACTCACTCTGTAGACCAGGCTGGCCTTGAACTCAGAAATCCACCTGCCTCTGCCTCCCACTGCCCCGCCTCAGTGTTGGTTTTTGAAAAGCATTAAAACCATTACTTTTTGATGCTAATGCTTCTTGTGGGTTTTGTGAAGGGAGTTGGTGGGTGGGTAGGATCTCATGCATCCTGGGCTGGCCTTGAACTCCCTATGTAGCAAAGAATAACCTTGAACTCTTGATCCTCCTGCTAACTCCTTAGTAATGCTAGAATTATAGGCCTGTACCACCATGTCTAGTTTATGCAGTCTTGGGGCATGAACCCAGGGCTTCTTTCATGCCCAGTAAGCACTCAGCTAAATGAGAAACAGTCCTAGCCCTGTGATTATTCTTTAGATGGAAACAAATGACAAAGGCTTTAGTTGCACTGATGTGCTCAGTGCTGGGTGCTGTCGTAAGAGAAACAAGGCTGGTCAAGGTGGTGCAAGCCTTTAATCTCAGCACTCAGGAGGCAGGTGGACTACTAGGGAGTTACAGGTCAGCCAAGGCTGAATAGTGTGACCCTAGGGGGTGAGGGGGGGGGGGAGTCTAAAAGTAGAGCCTGGATACTCACAGACAAGCACTTTACCTATTGAACTGTCACAGGTTTGGTGACCATTTGTTAACTATCAGGCAGTTTATCTGGATGACGGAAGCAATTGTTTTAAGTGTGCTATCAAAGCAGGGGTAGGTGGTAGTGGGGTTTTCTTTGTCTCTTCTAGGCATGTAATTGAAAGAGTTTGGATCAAATGAGGAACATTTGTTTGATGGGGGCGGGTGGGATTTCAGAAGCTTCTTAACTGAGGGCAAATATTGCTTCCTGATTTTCTTTGGGACACAGGAACAGAGCCCCATCTAAGAATAGCGTTTCTGCCACATTGTGTACCCCAGCTAGCTGGCCCGTGAGCTTCCTGAGCATCTCCTTTCTGTGCACTTCCTGTAGAAGTGCTTTTTATATGGGCACCAGGGATTGAAATGATTTTTTTTTTTTAATCAGGCTGTCACAGCACTCACTTTACCTATAGAACTGTCACTGGCCCAGGAACTGTGATTATAGAACCAAATATATATTAGACAAACACTAGGGTCTGAGAGTCATCCTGGAGGCTGGGGGGTGGGGTGGTATGTTGGGTTTTGAGGAAGAAGGAATATTTTTATCGGAAAAATAAAGTAAAAAGAAGCTTCTCTGGAGGGAATGACCTGAGCACAGACCATAGTGAGGGCAAGAGGAATGCATTCACATGGTGAGTCAGAAGGAAAGACGTGTGAATGGATAGCTTTTGGATGGACTTAAAAATTAAATTCATTTTACAATGACACTTCCCCTGAAGCTGTCCTGTTGTTGTTGTTGTTGTTGTTGTTGTTTTATGTTCTTTTGAGACAGTGTTTCTTTGTATAGCCCTGGCCGTCCTGGACCAGGCTGGCATCAGACTAAAATCTCCCTGTCTCTACCTCCAGAGTGCTGAGATGAAAGGTGTGCATCACCACTGCCCAGCTGACGGTGTTCCTTATAAGGACAAGTGCATCCCCTGGGGTCCCCAACTTTTCGAATTGGACCCAGGGGAGTCTTGAAATCTGTGGAGGAAGTTTGATTGTTTGACCTTTGTGTACTAGAGCGTGGAGAGAGGATCTGATGTGGTGGAGTCTTTCATGCCAATGGAGCATGCATAACTCCTTGTCCAGGTCTCACTTACTTCTAGAAATGGCCTTCAGGGAGCCGGGTGGGGTCACCTGAGTCCTGGCCATCTGCTAATGTCAGTACTGAATGTTCTGTAGGGTACAAAGATAAAAGACGTTGAGGGTGAAAGCCGTGCAGAAGAGAACTGTGAGTGTCAACATGATAGGATACAGAATCACCCAAGAGACAGACTTCACTGTATGTGTGAGGGAGTTTCTAGGTTGGGTTGCAGTGTGAAGACACACCCTAAGCGTAGGTAACACCATTCCACTGCCTGAGGTCCTGGACTAAAATACGAAAGACAAGCAAGCTGTGTCAGCATTCATTGCTTTGCTCCCTGCTCGTGGATGCAGTGTGACCAGCCATTCCTGCTGCTGTGCCTTCCCCATCACCATGGGCTGCTTGAAAACATCAATCAAAATGAACTCCTTGTGCCTTTAACTGCTTCTGTGAGGTATCTTGTCACAGCCACAAGGAAAGTCTCCAGTACGGGAGCCATTTGGTGTGAAGTTTCTCATGGTGAGACAAACACTAGGGTCTGAGAGTCATCCTGGAGGCTGGGGGGTGGGATGGTATGTTGGGTTTTGAGGAAGAAGGACTATTTCTATCAGGAAAATAAGGTAAAAAGCTTCGCTGCAGGGAATGACTTGTGCAGAGACCCCATAGTGAGGGCAGGATGTGGTAGGATTGGGGAGAGAGCCTCAGATACCAGACATCCCCTTGGGACTGGTCTGTGGTGTCTGTCTGTGTGGGAGAGGTGGGAACCGGACTGAGTCAGGGACTGGCTGGGAGTCTGAGGTCTGAGGGCTCTGGTGTTGAACTGTCCTGAAGGCAGAGGAGAGTGTCAAGCACTGGCCAGGGAGGAAGAAGCTGACCCCTTGAATCAGTGGTGCCCACAGTACAGAAGGCATAGGGGAGCTCATCGGCTCTGAGTCCCTTTCTGTTGTTGGCTGATGGCGGTGGAAGCTGGATGCTTACCTGTGCAGGACCTTTAGCTAGACTGTCAGCTTTCTTTCCCTTCTTCTGTATAGCTCTTGGGTTCCTTTCCTTCCTCTTCTTCTTCCTTCCTCCTTCCTCTTCTTCCTCCTTCCTCCTTCCTCCTCTTTCTCCCTCCTCCTCCTTCTCCTCTCCTGTTCCTCTTCCTCCTCCTCCCTCTACCTCCCTTCATTATGTGAGTTCAGATGCACATGTTTGGTTATTTGTGCCTATGTTTACAGGCCAGAGGCTAACCACTGCTGTTGCTCCTCAGGTACTGCGTAGCTTGTTTCTTGAGACAGTCTTTCATTGGCCTGGTCATTCGTTTGCCAGGTGCACGAGGCTGGCTGACTAGGGTTGATCTGCCTCCGCCTCCCCAAGGTGTAAGCATGTGTCATCACTCCAGGCCTCAAACTCAGGTCTTTGCGCTCCACTGCAAGCGCAAAGCAGGCTTGATTGAACTATCTTCTCTGACCCTAGTTCTTGGAGTTTTTAGTGCTGATTGTAAAGTCACTAAATGACTGAGATGTGGGTCAAAGGAAGGGAGTTTGGAGGAATGTAGTGGTCCCTGCTCCCTCTCCACACTGTTTATCCTGCAAGCATGGGCTTCCTTCCCTGTCACCTTTACTGATCACCAGTGTCCTGGACACCAGGCCCTCAGCAGGAATTGAGAGAGGCAGCTGGAAAGGACAGGTCTTACCTTCCAGTAGCTGCTACGCTGAGGAGATGAACAGTCTTCACAGCATGCTGAGCACAACGGTATGATGGGGCTGCCAGTAAGTAGTACTAGGGTGCTGGTGGGAGGTGGAAGAAGTGGGAGGAGATGCAGCTGATAGCCTGTTTCCAAAAGTGTCATCACAGGTCATGAGGTGTGTGTGTGCGGGGGTTGGGGGGAGTGTTAAAGCTTCTTTGGGGTAGCATAGTCTTCTAATAGTGCTGTGTGTGTGTGTGTGTGTTCGGCATGAAGGCTGCTCCTGCTTGGATCCCCGTGGCTGTCATGATAGTTCTGGAAACATAGGCACCGTGAAGCCCAGAACATGTGTCCTGTGAGGGGGGCCCACTGGTGTGAGTCACTGGGAGTTAAGGACCGATATCAGACAGTGCATTTCAGTTTTGGCTCAGGCCCTTACTGGACAGGAACTAGCTGCTGGATGAAGTGACTAATGCCTGTGGGTAGGCTGGGGATTCCAGCCTCATGGAGAGTTTCAGCCTTCAGCCTGGTGGAGAAGCCCCAGTGGCCAGTGGGTTGTCTGGGCTAAATATCAAAGAGCCACCTCTGGAATCTGTTTCCTGGCCTGGCCATCTTCCCACCTCATCCTCCAAGGATAGAAATGGTACTTATAAGGGAACACTCCAGATTTGAAAAGGGTCCTCAGAGGCTGGGGTTTGACGGGGTGAGGTCACTGTGTTCCTGTGTTACTTGCTGAAGCCCTTTGTTCTTTTGGAATTGGCAAGGCTTGTCTTTTCCTGAGCGCTTAACAATAGTTTCCCTGTAAGGCTATTATTGTGAGTCAGTTAAGAGTTGTATGTGCATGCGTGTATTGGAACACACACACACATACACACACACATGCACACGCACATACACACACACACACACACACACAGAGAGAGAGAGAGAGAGAGAGAGAGAGAAACATGCTTATGCATACACAAATGTATATATGCCCTCCCATGTATATGTGCAAATACAGGTTCAGACATAAACACACACATACACAAACTTCTTTAAAAGTGGGTTATGTGTTCCCAGTTTTGTGTTTTTGTTTGTTTGTTTTTTGTTTTTTAAACATAATTATTTATTTTACATATATGAGTGCTCTATCTTCATGTACACTTTTGTGACAGAAGAGGGAATCAGATCCCATTAGAGATGGTTGTGAGCCACCATGTGGATGGTGGGAATTGAAATCAGGACCTCTGGAAGAGCAGACCGCTGAGCCTTCTCTCCAGCCTCCCACTTTTGCTTACTAAATAGCAGACTGAGGAGACTCTTTGTAGAAGAAAAGGAACTAGAATAATTCCGTCATTAGGCCTGTATAGTTTTCCTGAGTGTGTTAGGTCCATGTGTACTGCTTAAAACCAGGTCAAAATGCTAAGTACCATGGTTTCAATTTTTTTGTTGTCGTTTTGTTTTTTTTTTGAGACGGGGTTTCTCTGTGTATTGCTGGCTATCGTAGAACTCACTCTGCAAACCAGGCTGGCCTCGAACTCAGAAATCCGCCTCCTTTTGCCTCTCAATTGCTGGGATTAAAGGCGTGTGCCACCACTGCCTGGCTTAAATTTTGACTATTATAACTACTGCAGTTTAAATGTCCTTCAAATTCCCTTGGTGTAGTCTTAATTCTCAAAGAAAAAGTACTGGGGAATTGGGCCTGATAGGAAGAAGATTTGTCATGACCTAAAATCCATGACCCATGGCCCATGCATGGACTACCATGAGAGTAGGTCAGTTAGTTATCTTAAAGAGTACTAGGTTTTGGGCTCCTAACCCAAAGTTATGCGGGGATAACTTTGTTGGTAAAGTGCTTGAGGCATGAGGACTTGTAGGTTCCCAGCATGCATGTAAAAAGCTGAACATTGTAACACATGCTTGTGTTCCCAAGTAGTGCTGGCTAGCTGGTGTAGCCTAATAGGGGAGCCCCAAGTCCTAGCGAAAGGCCCTGTCTCAAAACAAACAAGGAAACAAACAAACGAAACAGACAGCTCCTGAGGGATGACATGTGAGGCCAACTGCTGGTCTCTCTGTGTAGGCACACATGTACCTACCCACAGCTATGCATACTATACACACTATAGTAGGTTCTGTTGCCAAGGTGACTTCAACCCCCTCTTACTCCTTTACTCTCTATGATCCTTCCTCTTTCTAACATGGGATGAAATGTCATGAACGCCTGCCTTGTCTAGATATGGGCATGACCTCATGGCCACAACTCCATCCCCTCTAGAACCATAAGAAATAATGTGTTTTATTGTTTTTAAAAATAAATCTTCTGGGTTTCACTCTGTTTGAGCAACACAAAAGGAATGAAGATATTAACTTAAAGTGACAAACTCTGTCTCTAGTGAGATTTTCGTAACAGTTTGGATAGCGTGCTCTTCCTAATGTGGTCAAGATGCTTCTGGTGAGTGTGGGGAGGCTAGAGACTGAGACCTACTACTCACACCTCTCTACCTTTTAGCCATTTCTGGCCAATGGATGACTTGCTTTGATCCAGCCAGTGAGCAAAATTTTCATAGAAAAGGCAAAGAAAGGGCGAGGCACTGGAGCAGGAGGATGGCGGAACCTGGGTTCAGCATCTCCATAGGAGGAAGTGGGGTCCTCCCAGATCTGCAGAATGTCTGGCCCTCCCCTCTACCTCAGCTGCTAGGGACAACATCAGGACACGGTGTGCCTCAGGAAACAGACTTGCAGAGTGTGCTAGAGAAGACCCTTTAGTACACTGATACCTCGTGCTGGCCCAGCATGGCGTGAGCTCAGAATGCAGGACTGTGCCAGGGTGTAGACTTTCCAAAGCAAAGATCTATTTATAGATGATGTCTGTAGAGCCTTCTGCCCTGCCAGTCAGACCCCACCCACCCTTGACAAGCTCTGGTGCTCGCTTCCTAGTTTTCTGGCATCTAATAGTAGGGCTGATAATAATTCTGAAACAGCCCTGGGAGATTCCTGTCACAGGCATGAAATCTGTTTTGTTTGTGTGTTTTTAAGTGTTTATTATGATTTATGTGTCTAGGCCCAGTACTATACCAAGGACCTGTAGTCACATTTAGTTGGGAGACTGAGGAGGATCACCTGCGCTTAGGAGCTCAAGGCTAGCACCTCTGGGAGGGATCAGTCATAAGGAATAAGCTGAATACTCACAGACGTCACACCATACTTCCCCCAAGAGGTGACCAGCATCTCTGTGTCTTAAACATGAAAATACGGATTATTTATTTTCAGAGGGTCCAGATATTTATGCTTTGTGAGTTGTAGGAAAAGTAATCTCATACCTCAGATATGAAGAAACAGTATGTAAAAAAATAACATAAAAATAACGGATTTTTCTGGGGAAAACACTCTTAATTTTGAATGAAATATGACTGGAGACAAGAATCTTAAGAAAACAAAATCATAGGATGGGAGAGACAGTTCTGATCTTCCAGAAGACCCAAATTCAGTCCCAGCACCCATGTCTGGTGGTCCACACCTTCTTGTAACTGCAGGTCCAGGCGTCTGAAACCCTCTACTGGTCTGCAAGGACACCTGCAGACCTGTGGCACACATAGATACAGTCAGTCATCACCTGCAGACCTGTGGCACACATAGAT
>NW_022196906.1:62107837-62109261 GCF_008632895.1 Mastomys coucha | reverse complement strand
CAGTCAGTCATCACCTGCAGACCTGTGGTACACATAGATACAGTCAGTCATCACCTGCAGACCTGTGGTACACATAGATACAGTCAGTCATTCACATACACATAAAAATAAAGAAATCTTTAAGAATAGAAAACAAAGGGCCGGAGAAATGGCTCAGTAGTTAAGAGTGTGTACTGCTTTCATTTGGTTCCCAGTACTCACACTGAGCAACACACAACCATCCGTAACTCCAGCTCCATGGGAAGGGATGGAGGCTCTGTGCATGCCTGCATGGATTCCTGCCTCTGCCTCCATGCACATAAGTAAAAGGGAAATAAATCCTTTTTTTTTTTTTTTTAAATAGAAACAAAATTATGTTTAGAGTTCACTAAAATATGGCACATTCATAAAAATGTTCAGTAATTTCTTAGCTTCATAAAGAACAAAATGATTCCTATGTGTATTCTTTTACCTATTTGTTTATTTTTACTTTCTATTGAAAACAAATTATTTTCTCACATAATATGTCCTGATTACTGTCTCCCCTCCCTCTCTTCCTCCCAGTTTCTCCCCTAAGTCCCTCCCATCTGGATCCATTCACCTTTTGTCTCTTACTAGAAGTATGCATATTTTTATGTGCTTTTACTTATTATTATCAGTCTTAATCTTAGAATTTTAAATACTGAGCTCCACCCTTGCTTTGTAAGAAGGTCTGTTGAAGCTGTTAGATGAGGCCTCCAACAGTCCTGAGGAAGCCTGGCTATGAGGAGAGCCACACCATGCATGGCACCCGCTGCAAGAAACCAGTATTCTCTGGTCATGTGATCACTTCATAGAACAGGTGTCCTCTGTTCATGATGCCACTTGCAGAGAACTTGGAGTAGCTGAGAGAATTGTAGAAGGGAACTCCAGGGATATGGTACTGGAGGGGGTCCTTTCACTGAGGAACGGGGAATTTGGGGTCAGGGTCCCTTGACATGAGATGCACAGGTTGGCTGTGTTCTCCTTTAGGTAAAGGTCTGTTGTATCTTCAGAGGAGTTTGGGATGCTTCTTACTCCTGGTCCCTTTTCTCCTTTAAGGATAAGGAATGTCATGGACATGTGGGAGGCTTTTATGTGTTTGTTTAGATGGATCTAGGGACTCCTGACCAATTCTAGTCATGTATTTGGTTTGTCTTCATTAGCTTTGTGGGTTGACTAACTATTGGATGGGAAGTGATCAGTTAGCTATGTGCCTGTGTCCCAGGGTGGAGGCCTTGACCATGCTGTGGGTGGCCTAAGAAGCCTTTGCATTTTTTTATGAAATCTCCATCTCCCTCTCATGACCCAGAGTAAGTAGAATGTGAACACAGAAGGAAAAAAAAAATTGGAACGATCGCTGTAGTTTCCAAACAGATGATCTCACTGTCTGAATTTTGCTTTATGCAAAAAACCAAAAAAAAAAA
>NW_022196906.1:62101034-62107757 GCF_008632895.1 Mastomys coucha | reverse complement strand
GGGGGGGGGGTAGGGAGGGAGGCTGGAATTGGCTTTACAAATAAAACATAGCTAATGTCACAGTGTTATACCAGCTTAACAGTGATCAAAGAGACCCTGCAACTCAGATTGGTAAAAACTGGCCACTGCTTCCTCAAAGTGAGCAAGTGCCTTAAACTTTTTGGACGCTAGCTTCATGTGATGTTTATTCGGCTCTCTTTCCAGAGTGTGAGAGAGTTGCTGAATTTCGCATCAGCAGAATGCCTTACTTGGGCTTACTCTCCCTGTTTCACAGGTGAGCTGTTAATGGCATCTACAGGTTAGGCATAAGCTGCAAGGTGCAGCGATTCCTCACGACCAGCTGCAGCTAAAACCCAAGGGGAGAGGCAACCATTTAGAGGATTATGCTTCAACATATAATTAGGTGAAGATTTAATTTAAGAACCCAGACCATAATCAGAAGCCTCATTTCCTATAAAACGAGCACTTTGATTGTCTATTTCATTTCATCAAAATGAAACGGGACAGGAGTCAGTCTGCTATCCTTTATGATGTCCTCATTTCGATGGTCCCTAAGCATTTCCTGGGATGGCTTCTGGTCCCTTGACTCTCATATCAATTAACTTTTGGTCTCTGTGACCACAGTTCCTAGACAGAAACAACTCTGGGGAGGAAAGCTTTCTTTTGGCTCACGGTTTCAGCGGATTTCGTTTTGTCATTGTGAGGCACATGGTAGAATTCATGCTGGCAGAAGTGTGTGGCAGTCCACTCATTTTGTCATGAGTTGGAGTTGGCGCCAGCTCTACCCTTCAAAACATGCCCATTGGCTTAATTTAACTACTCTCAACTTCCCTCAGGTTCCACAGCTTCCCAAAGAAGCACTAGTGACCGGGGACCACGAGCGAAGTATGAGTCTGTGGAGAACATCTCAGATTTAGGTTCTCTCAGGTCTGCGGGACTCAAGAGCAGAGATGGGATGTTCTCTTTTGTTCTGTGAGCTTTACATCTCAAAGATTCAGATTTAGTCTTTATTTCTTTAGTTTTCTTCTTGCTGAAGGCTTTGAATAGTCTTCCTCCATGGTGTACAAAGCAGTTCTGTGTCTTCTAGAACTCTGGTTTTGTTTGTTTGCTGTTTTGTTTTGTTTTTGAGGAAAACCAGGAGCCCCAGTTTGGTTGATAAAGGCCTTTTTGGATGAGGGTGGGGGGATATGAATTAGAGAAATGGTTAAGATCTTGGAACTGCAGACTACTTAGTCTCCTCCCCCCATCTAGAGCTAGACAGAAGAAGAATAATATTTGTTCAGACATGGAGTTTTATTAGGAAGGCAACTGCCTGTAGTTGGTTCTGGTTCCGTGCAGCTGATTTGGGGCAACGTCTGTCAGTATTCTGAGCCTTAGCATCACTCTGAACACAGCACCTTCAGCAGCTGGGTTCCAAGGGCTCCTGTACCCCTCAGGCTGCAGCAGGGAGATAGAGTCTCTTTCTCTGTCTGAAGGGGGGCTGGTTACCAGCTCTGAGGCCGCACTGTGTCCTGGGACTGGGAACTTCACTCCTTCCTCTTCATAATCTGAAATCCAATCAGGAGTGTTTACTGTGGTGAGGAGATTGCTCCCTGCTGTGATAGTTCCTCTTCATTACCAGTTTGATGAGATTTAGCATCACCATGGAAACAAGCCTCTGAGCATGCCTGTGAGAGAGTTTCTAGAGTGGGTTAACTAAGGTGGAGAGACCAGTACATGCGGGTGACACCATTCTATAGGCTGGAGTCCTGCACTGAATAGAAAAGTGAGCTGAGCACCAGTGTTCATCTCTCTCGGCTTTCTGGTTGGGTGATGATGGTTTGCTTCTCCATGCTCCTGCTGCCCTGCTGCCCATGGGCTTTTTCCTGAAAAATGAGCCAGGTAGTCTTGGGCAAGAATTTTATCACAGCAATGAGTAATTGAAACTTTATTTTTGACAGGTTTTCTTTATGTAGCCCTGGTTGTCTTGGAACTCACTCTGAAGGCCAGGCTGGCCTCACACTTAGATCCATCCTGCCTCTGCCTCTCAAGTGCTGGCTTTAAAGGCGTGTGCCACCATTCCTGGCTAATACATTACTTAATGAGGTCTCTGAACTGACATTTGTGTTTCTTTTGCCAGTGCACTGCTGTAGGGTAACATCTGGACGGAATTGAGGCTCCTCTGGTGCTTGGATGTCCCTAAGTTCCTGGATCAGCTTGTTGAAGACTGTAAGTAATGTCCACGTTGCTGATTGATGAGACTAAAGAGATTGTGGGTTAAAGAGTCCAGCCAGGCCTGCTTGGTGCCCTCCAGGCACAGTTCATCTTCAGCCATTGGCTGAATTGTGCCCTGTGATAACTATGAAACTGGCCCAGTACAAATCATGAAATTACTTAAAACATTATGACTTTTTCAGTGATATCCATCTCTACCTACCCATCTACCCACTTGCCTATCTACCTATCTCTCTCTTTACCTCTATGTGTGTGTATACGGATATCTATAATCTCTCTATTTGTTGATAACTCAATCCTGTGGTATTCCAGCTTGAACTTTGTAGATAACATTGTATTGCAATGTCCAAAGTGTGGATGAGTCTGCTAGAGCCAGGCTCTCTCATGCCCAGCTCCAAAAGCCTTAGAGATAGCAGTTGAAACTTTACATGTGTCCATTCTGTTTCTAACACCAGCCAGCACTAGAGGCAGATACACTATTTTTACCATCCTGTCTCCTCTCTTCCCTTTTACGGTACTGCAGTCACTCTGACTGTTGCTTCTGGCCTGTAGGAGGACAATGCACATGATGGGGATGAGGGAATCATGACCTCCCTAGCAACCTCCTTCCTGGTGTTTGTGTGTGTGCACCTCCTCATTCAGCCTGTTCCATCCCACTGCCACATTTCCCTCCACCCAAGTGTTCACACTTGTCTGTCTGTCTTTCTCCATCTCTCTCCATCCTTATCAAATCTTTGTACTTGCCTCAAGGTAGACTGCCCATTCATTTGACACTTACTGAGTACACACCAGCCATTCAGAGTCAACCTGCTGTCATGGAACTCAGTCCAACAAGAAGGAAGAGATGACATTAAAACCCAAGTCAACCGTCATAGCCCTATCTGAGTAGTCTGCTGGGTTCTAAGTACTCTCTGGCTGGGTCTTTAAGGTCCCTTGTTCAAAGGCCAGCCCTTGGGTCATACTCATGTACTGAAATATCACCCTGCAGTCTGTTGTTCTCCATGTAATATGTTTTCTGGGTTGTTTTGATTGTTTGGTTTTTCAAGATAGGTTATCTCTGTGTATCTGTGACTGTTCTGGAATTTATACTGTAGACCAGGGTTGGCCTTGAACTCACAGAGATCCTCTTGCCTCTGCTTCCCAAGTGCGGGAATTAAAGGCATGTATATCACTGTTAACCTCAATGTAGTATGCCTTAATTAAAATAAACTGTAGCTCCTGTTGTTGGATGACTGGTGAGGCCTGAGAGCCAGCTCTGTTGATGTGTTCTAGGTGGTGTTGATACTGATGTTTATAGACCGTACTTGGGAAATAATGTCTTGATACTTTACATACAAATATATTGCTTTGCCATTCTCAGGGATTTGTCATGGAGTGTGACTTAGTGAACTCCCTGACTTTTGAGAGAGAGAGAGAGAGAGCGCGCGCAAGCAAACAAGAGTGCTTTACGACTGGTGCTTGTGCGTCATTGCAGCTGTTATAGGTTGTGGTTTTAGCTTTTGGCTCCTTTTCTTTCATATCATGCTGCTCGGATCCGTGCCTTGAAACCCTCCAGGGCCTCTGTGCAGTGGGCATACTGTCAGTAGCTCTTAAAACAGCTGGGTTCTTTCATTTGGAAGAACAGGCAGCCTCAGCTGGCCGTGTGCTGTACCTTCAAGCTGACTGTTAGAGGCCATATTCAGAGTCATAAACAGGACTTGGAAACCTTAGAGTGAGAGGGTAGAGTGAGGGCTTGAGGGGCATGACGGTCATGAACTCAAGACTTAAAGGGAAGCCTTGAGTTCATGTGATGAGCACATCCTGAAATTATGCCTGGGATACCCATGTAGTAATGTACTCTGTATAGCTGGTAAGCCACCTTAGCAGACACTTCCAAATATCTGGTTCCCTTTCTTACAAGAACTAAACTGATTCTTCTTCTGAGTTGTTGACAGTTCAAAAAGCCATATGTGGAACCCTTGCAGCATCCAGGATGCCAGGATAAGTGTCTGGAATACATCCTTGCAGCTTAACTCTCCTGCTGTTTAGGTGGCAGGTGTATCCACTATTTCAGTGAGGCCTGGGAAGAAGGTTTGCACTAGGGTCACACTGCGGGAGCATGGCAGTAGTTGATACAGTCTGGATCGTTGGTCTCAGATGGGACTCTGTCTACTCTTCCTGCTCTTGTTCTCACTTCTTGGCCCATGAGTGAAATGGGTTTTCTCGGAGGCAAGTTACCACTCTGTAGTGCAGCTGCTGTGAACATGTGGTGGTCCTTCTGTCTCAGCTTCCCATATGCTGAGAGTATAGGCTCCTGCAGCTACCCTGACTAGAAATAGGGTTTCAGGATAGTGGAGAGTAGGTTGCTTCCTATTTACTCCTCATCTATATTTTACTCCCTTATAGACTCACTGTGTCCCTAGGAAGGACCTTCCCAGTAGGACAATATTCAAGTGTGTTGGTCTCTTGAGTTCAGGAAGGACTTAGGTGGCATGCTACAGTGTTGTATGACTTTTGCGAGAGGATATGAACGAATGTCTATTCAGGGAGGGCACAGATGGTAGACTGAAGAAGTGATTCCACCTATGTCTAGCTTAGTGGACTAGTGAGTTTATTGGGGTTATTGACATGAGCATGGGTGACTTTAAGGCAGCCATATCTCCAAGAAGCTCACCCTAGGATGGGTGACACGTCACAAAAGCTTTATCCCTGGAACTCCCTGTCCAACTTGCAGATAACTTAGCTGAAGAACCCCTCCTCTTGAGCAATTACTTGCTGTTCTTATAGAAGAACCTTGTGAATCATGTAATTTTCAGGTTCTCCCTGAGCCTTGCAAGTTGCCTTTACTTTTCCAGGCTTAGGGCCTTCCTTCTCTTTCTGGGAAAGGGCTCTTTCAATTCAGAAGAAATAGCTATCTAATAGGCAGACATAAACAGAGAAGAGAGATGTGAATTTGGGGGTTGGGTGTCTTGTCCTGCCTCTGCCAGCCTCAGAGATGGCAGGTGCTGGTGGCTCAGGGATCTATAGCTGTAATTTAGTCCCCAGTGGCTCACAGTGGGGAAGATAGGAGGTGAAGGGTCAGGAGTTGGCTCACTGTGCCCTAAAGAATTTCTGGACACTCTGGCGCTTCTATATTGAAGATGATCTCCAAGCAGCTTTGCTGAGCTCAGGTTTATTTTGTCTGTTCTGTGTCAGACCTGGCATTTTAATGGATTTTAAGTCTTCAATTTGATTTGTCAATATTTGTCTTTATGGTTCCGTGTAGTTCAGGGCTGGGCCAAGCCATTTGCAGAATTGAGTTTATTCATTTAGCCAATTATCCACATGAAGTGTGCACCCCGGTTTGCAGACTGCGGGCACTGGCAGATTGGAGCCATGCTCTTGCTTATACTGCAGACTGTTCTGCTAAACTGGTGCTTGTAACTCTCTGGGGGGTGTGGGGGGGGATGAGATGCCTGGTGTGACAGTCACATTTAAACAGTAGCCCCCTTTTGTCCTTTTTTTAGGTCCAGAGCCTTGCTTTTCCATCAAGAATAAAGGCTCTGAGCTAGTGAGAGCCAGGGTCAAGCCATGCATTGCAGGATGGTATCTCCAGGTTCCCTGGGTCTTGCCGTGGTGTGCCTTCTTGCACTTCCCTTTCTCACACAGGCTCCTGGTGGCCGGTGGTCTCGGTTTCTTTAGCCTGACACGGAGACATAATTTTGCATGGAAGGCAGTTGTAGATATAGGTTCTATAACTTCTCTGTGTTTATTCTGGCCACACTTCCTTCAAGGATTGGCTGCCGTGTCCTCTAGTCCATGTGGCTGTCTGGTTTCCTCTAAGAGTGTCTGGTGTTTCGTGCTACCTGAAGCCAACTGCTTTGTCTTTATACAGCGAGCCTGTTTGGGGCAGGATGGGGATCCTGCAGGGTTAAATGAGGCTTCAGTTATCCCTGAATTCCGCACCTAGCCCTAGACTGTAAGTGCTGTAAACATTTATTGCCTGAACCCAGTAAAATAGCATCCTTCCATCCGTTTATATCCCAAAGTCTAGTCTGCTAGGAGAGGAACAACAGAACATTGTACACAGGATGACCAGGAAGGCCTGTGGGATGGAATGGTGGTCATGTAATGACGAGTCTACACAAGAAACCACACAGCAGGAGTCCCTAGGCTTTTATGACTTGAGGCATGAACACCTCTCCAGGGTCTTAGATTATATGAGGTAATGGCAAAGAACAGGTGGACTGGAAGAGTTGGACTAAAGTACATTCTTTCCTATAACACAGGTGGTGTTTGTATTTCCTTTAAACATCTTCTGCCTTTATAAAGCTTCAAAAGTAATTTACAACGTGTTGATATTCTGAATTAAAAAAATACAAAAAAGAAAAAAAAAGGCTCATAAAAGAGGGTGGTTTCTGGTCAGGATGTCAACTATGCCAGCCTTTGGGCCTATGTGTGAGGCAAGCATTAATATTGCCAGACTGGTCACTGACTCTCTCTCCTTGTACCTACCTGTACCCTGCTGCCTTCTTTCCCCCCTCCCCTCCC
>NW_022196906.1:62088288-62100862 GCF_008632895.1 Mastomys coucha | reverse complement strand
TCCTCCCCCCTCTCCCTCTTGGGACAATGAACATAGGGAAGTGCTCTACCACTGAGCACTTCCTACACTTTTCTTTCCCTTTTGAGACTTGGTTTTGCTAATTTGCCTAGGCTGGCCTTGAACTTTCTTTCTTTATAGCCCAAGCAGATCTTGAACCCAAGTTTCTCCTGCCTCTGCTCCCCCAAGTACAGATCACAATCACCACACCTACTTACTTTTACTTTACAATGACAGCATACAGAATTCAAAGCAACTATGGAAGTGTCATCTTCAGTGCCTGTGGGGGAGGGGTGTGTTTTTAAGATGGCAGTGTAATTACCTTTTAGCTTGCCAAGGCAGAGACTCAGCTTGTTCTTGTTAGGTCACAGTTCTCTGGCTGCCTCTTTCTCTTAGAGACATGGCCCTACAGCTTTCTCTAGAGAGCTGATAGCAAAGTGTGGGGTCACTTTGCTGTGTCACAGAGCTCAGTTGTCTCTGTCTCCCACCTACAACTGCAAGCAAGGTCTACTTCTTAATCTCTACTGTTCAGATTCAAGAAGACCCTGGGTTAAACCTGACTCCTATCCCAGCATGTAGGCTATAGCACATGTATGGAACCTCCTCCCTCTGGAAACCTGTGAGAACCAGGTTTGTCTCCTAGATCTGCTGAGAACTGACAAGCTTAAAGGAGCTCTCTCTTGAGAGCCCACCACACTGCCCGTGTATGCAGGATGTACCTCTGTTCTGGGACTGAAGGGAGCAGAAAGGAATCGAAGGGTCTTTCCCTTCAGAAATGGCCCCGTTTTCTCTGTCCCTGATTGGGGTTTGTCCTTTGAAGTCTTTCCTCTGTCCTGGAAGTTGGCTCTGCATTCCCAGGTGTGGTGTATGTGCCTTTGATCCCAGCGCCCAAGAGGCAGAGGCAGGTGGATCTCTGTGAGTTTGAAGCCAGATGGGTGAGCTCCAGGCCAACCAGGGCTACACAATGAGACCCTTTCTCCAAAAATAAATAAACCCAACAAAATGTAAAATGTACATCTCTAACCAGGAGGACTCTCAGTGGCATAGAAGATTACTAATATTAAAACCATTTAAAAATTATTTTCAAAACAAAATGTGAAAAGTCTAAAATTGTTAGCAAAGTTTTATTGTGTGTTTGTATTATTTCACGTGTGTATGCATGCCCTTCCTACAAAGTTATTGAGCCAGAAAACCTGTGGCCAAGAAGGTTTTTCTGGTCCTGTGGTTCAGCCTCCTAGACTTGCCCAGCCCCTTCCTGCAAGCTCAGTTCCCCTGAGGTTTGATGGTCTTTGATTCTGGGAGATGCTTGCATACTCCTCCTCAGATCTGGGAGGGAAAGTAAATTGAGTGTGGAAGCTTTCCCTGTCCTTACCCACCCTGACCTGGCCTTCTCTCTGTGTGGCCCACTTTTCCTCCCTCCATTCTGGCTTGGAGAGACACTCTTGTAAATGCTTGCTGTGCCCTTGCAGGTCTCTAACATTTGCTGGAAGCACATTTCTCCAAGGCATTGTCGTACTGCATTGCTCTTTAGCAGGCCTCTGTGACAGATCCCATATTTAACAGGAATGATGACACTCCCTGGGGATGAACCTCCCTGGCCTGCCTAACCCCGAGCAGGCTGCTTCCTGCCTTGTTCCTGTGCTCTCTCTGGTCCATTCTTGTTACCAGTCCTTAGAACAGACCAGAATTATTCCTAGCTCAAGTTCTGGCTTATTCATGCCATTTTCTTTAAAAGTGATCCTACGTTCTCTGGATTGCTCTCCTGAGGGCCTCTGCCATGGGCTGTGGGCCTGTGGGCCTGTGGGCCTGGGCTTTAAAGTGAATGGAAAGCTGGGTTGTCAGAAATAATGGTTTCTCTTTTTTTTCTAGGGTTGCCTTGACTTCCCTCTGTTGGAGCTGTTTCTTGCCAGATGTTAGTAGAACAAAGAAGTGGGCGTTCCTTATACGCTCCGCCCTAAGAAACCGTGTTGACAAAAGCCTCCAGGCTTTAGCAAGGTCTTATTTGTGCTACAGCATAGTAGTCAGGACAGAAGCTGTCCCACCCAGATGTTGTGTTCCCTGGAGCTATTTCTGTGATAAAAATACCCTCCCTTATCCGAGTAGAAGCAATCACTTCAGTATCTCCTGCTGTGTAGCCAAGCAAGCCCTGCACCCATGAGCTGCATTTGGCACTGTGTCCTTTGGCCAGCTGTGTGGCTCCCAAGAGACAAGTGAAGTTGTGTGGAGAAGACGTGAGGGAGAGAATGACCTGGTGGAGGGAGGGAGGAGGTGATCTTTAAGCAGCTGCTGAGCTCTGAGCACTAGCTTGAGCCTCCCTGCCCTGAGATGCTCAACTGATGCTCTGGCTGCAGGGCCTGCAGCATGGAGGGTAGCTCTGCTGATTTCAGCACAGGGGCAGAGGAAGAACCAGTCAGCCTGGGTTGGGTGGAGTGGCTTGGGTGGGGTCCCTGGGGTACCCTGATGCAGCAGATGTGAGCTGATGATGCCTGGGTACCCATCTAGACCACTAGGGTCTGTTAATTACATGGTAACTTGGGATGCGTTTTACTTTTGAAGTTAGTTTTTATTTCTTACTTATGTATATGTATGTAGGGGGTCCGCATGGGTACACATGCATGTGTGTGCATGGGAGCAAGAGGCCGACCTCAAGCGCCGTCCCTTAGGAGCCATTTACCTTATTTAAACATATGCCATATATTTTTTTTTTATTTTGTGACTGTACACATGCATACATCATGACTTGTTGTAGAAGTCAGAGGACAACTTTCCTCTGTCCCCTTGTTGGATCCAGCAATCTAACTCAGGCTGGCTAGCCTGCCCTGCATGTTCTTTCACACACTGAACCATCACATCAGCCCCGTCACCTTATCTTTTTGAGATGGGACCTGGGAGCTCACTGTTATTAGGTTATGCTAGCTGGCCAGCAGGCCTCAGGAGCCTCTTGTCTGTGCTGACCTAGCACTGGGCTAGGCCTTTTACTTGGCATTAAGGTCCTCTTGTGTACACAGCGAGAATTTTACCAAATGAGCCATCTCCCCATATCATACTTTATTTTTATTTCTAAAAAAAAAAAAAAAAAAGCTTAGCATTTTAGAAGCAAAACACGTAAAACAGGGGCAACAAGCAAACTTGAGCCCACACAGAGCACATTCATCGTGTGGATTAACTTTCTGTACAGAGCTTGGGGTCCAGGAGTCACAACTTTTTCTAGTGGTGCCTCATGAAGGGATCCTGGGACCAACAGGTGAGGTCCAGGCTCTATAATCCCACCTATCAGGATGAGACCTTAAATCCTTTGATGGGAGTGTGCTAAACAGCTCCCCATTATTAAAACAAAATACCCCTGGAAGTCAACTCCTCAGGAGGCAGCTTCATTATGGTTCCTGGTTTCTGAGAGTTTTAAATCCGTGGTTGCTTGGCTCTGTTGACTGTGGACCTTTGATGGCATAGTCCATTGTAGTTGGAGCGTCATGGCAGCTGGGAAGCAAAGGGACACAGAGTGAAGGTCCCAACATTCTCTTCCAGTGACCCCAGTTCCTTCTACCAGGCTCTACACTTTAGCTCTGACACCTCCTTATGCCACAGACTGTGTCTTAGTTTGGGTTTTACTGTTGTGAAGAGACACCATGACCAAGGCAACTTTTATATAAAAGCAACATTAATTGGAGCTGGCTTACAGGTTCAGAGGTTCAGTATATTATCATCCAAGTGGGAGCATGGCAGTGACCAAGCACATAAGGGGCCGGAGGAGCTGAGAGTTCTACATCTTCATCTAAAGGCAAACAGGAGAATACTGGCTTCCAGGCAGCTAGGACGAGGGTCTTAAAGCCCATACCCACAGTGACACACCTATTCCAAGGCCACATCCTCTCCAACAAGGCCACACCTCCTAATACTGCCACTCCCTGGGCCAAGCATAATCAAGCTACCATACACTGGGAACCAAGCCTTCAATACAGGGGCCTGTTAAGGGGCATGCTTACAAAACACAGATACCTGTTTCCTGTCTACTGTGACAGATCACTGTAAACTTCAGTACCAATATAGCATTTTCTAGTTCTGCAGACATCTGATATGCATCTCTGTGGGCTAGAATTAGGGTATTGGTGGGGGTCCTGTTTCTTCCAGAGATGCCAGGGAAGAATGGAGCTGTTTGTCTCCTCTAAGTTCTAGAGCCACCCATGTTCTCTCCCCAAGACCCCTTCCTCTGTCTTCACAGCTCCTTGTGCCATCCCTTCTGCTCAATCCTATCTCCCCTTGAGCATGGGAAAGGCCTTTGTCCCCTGTGCATATGGATATAGGATGCTTTCACCCTTTCAGGGTCCTTCCTTGATAACTCCTGCAAATCCCCCTTTGCCAGGTAGGATGATGCCTCCCTAGGCTTCACATATATGGATGCCCTTGAGGTCCATTTTCTGCTGGTCAAGAGTAGTAAGTGGTCCAGTGGTTGGCGGGAAGGTAAATAGCCTATGCAGATGCAGGGACCCAAGTCTCCCAGATGGGTTCTCCCTGGTCTGCTGTGTTGTGTGATGCCCGGTGAGCAACTCCCTTGTAGGCTTTGCCCTTGTTGCAAACAGTTTGATCCTAAAAAGGAGGCCATAGAGCATGAGGAAAGCCAAAAGGTACCTCCTGTGAGGAGAGGGCAGACCCCACTGCAGGCTCTCTGCACCGTGAGTCATGGTTTGCAGTCCTCGGATTGGAACAGAGGCAGTCTAGGCAAGCACAGAGTGAGAGTGAAGGCTGGTGGTGGGGGGAGCTGCTGAAGGCAGTGGTTTTTGTAGGCTCATGGTTTGGTCACAGCAGCTTCACACAGACCACCAGCCAGATGCGGTGGGGCTAACTAACTAGACTGTGAGAATCACAACAAAGTGTCCAAATTGTATGTGTGTGTGTGTGTGTGTGAATTTGAATAATTGGTGAGTGACTACCCAGCACTGCCAATGAAAACAAATCTTGAATGAGGCCAATTTTCAAATTCTGTCTGATGAAACATAAACAGAGTGTTTATGAAGCAGCCCACCGCCTGAGTGATTATCTTCAGAAGACAATGTTCAGCCAAATGGCTCCTAATTGATCTCAAAATATTTACTGAGCCTAGCGCTATCTATGATAGGTTCCTATTGAGTTGTTGATTTAGTCCCCAAAAAGACAATAAAATATGAATATTCTAGGACTAACAAAAACAACTGTCACAAATGAGGTGTTAAAGATATAAATACAAAATACACAATTCCTTGGCAAGACAGAAAAAAATGCACACAGAAATCCTCTTTTCTGTTTTTTTTTCTTTTTCTTTTCTTGAGATCAGAATTTGTGAAAGTCCAAAAAAAAAAAAAAAAAAAAAATACCCATCAAACTGAGGCAGGAAAAGTCTTTCAAAAGGAATATTCCTTGAAACTTTTTAATGGTGCTACTAACAATTGCAAAATTTGTCATTTTGGAAATCCTGGCTTTTTAACACTCCCTTTTCTCCCAGGATTGTCAATACCTCAGCATGGTGGTTTCAGAACTGGTTTAGAGGCCTGGAGAGGTGGCTCAGCTGGTAGAGTTATTTGCCCGGCATGCATACAGCACTGGTTTCACTTTCCACCACTGTATAAACTGGGTATGGTAGCATGTATCTTCAGCTCCAGCACTTGGGAGCTAGAGGCAGGAGGAACAGAAGTTCATTGTCATCCTTGAGATTTCAGTTCAACCAGAGGTATCAGAGACCCTGTCTTAGAAAACAAAACAAACAGAAGAACCAGATTTGTAAACCTCTAACTCCCTCCCATTTTGTGTCATGGCTCAGTTCTCTTGGGGCTCAGTTTAGATACGAGTTGCTAATGTATGGGATACAGTGGAAGTGAGGGCATTGTGACTTTAGAGGCCAGGTTACAAGAGGCATGGTGGCTCTCTTAATCTCTATGATTGCTAGCTGTGAAGCCTGCTGCTATATTGTAAGGATACTCAGGAGGCCTCTAGAGGGCTGATACAGGGGTCCATGTCTATAATTCCAGTGCTTGGGAGGAAGAAGTAGGGAGATGTAGCATTGGAGTTCTACCTGGCATACTTGAGACCGTTTTTATAGCAACAAAGACAGATCTATATACTGAGAAGTCAAGGCTTCTGTCTGCAGTCAAGAATGCCATCTGAGAGGCCAGACTTCCTGCCTTCCTTTAGGCAAGCTGTCCAATGACCCATGCCCAGAGAGAATCATGGATCTGGTCTCTCAGATTCCAGAGAACTCCTGCTGCAAGAGTTTTCACCCTGGGTGGGATTGGATGGGAGACTAGGCAACGGCTGCCTCCATCCTCTGAGGTTCCAATGACAAACCAGATTTTGATTCTACGAAGTTCTTCTGGAGAAACCAATGAGTTTTTTGGTTTACAAAGGATGGGTGAGTGACCCCAGAGCACCCATACTTGAATGTTTGCACCCAGCATGGATGAAAATTCCTTCCAGGACACTAAATACCTCAGCATGGTATTTACACAGCTGTCCAGATGGAGTGAGCACCTTCCTCTTATCTTCCCCAGCCTGTTTACTCTAGCTCCTCCCAGAGACCTCAAGTCGGTGTGAAGTTAGGGTACAATTGCATACAGCTGGTTGGGAGGAGCCACTGGATGCTCAGGTGAGGATTCTGGCCCCTCCTCTGAGGGAAAGTCATCCGTCCTCTAGCCCCACTGTGATGGTCTTTTGCAAGGAGCGCAGCTGACCAGATGAAGATGGTGGTAGTTTTGCTCAGAGAATAGACCTGTACACCAGCTCCTGACTCACAGGGGCGTGAGATGATGTTTATTTTAAGCTGGTCCACTTTGGGGTAAGTCTTGGCAACGCTTGTAGTAAACAGTAGACTCAAGACAAGACAGTTAGCACTTTTTGCTGGCACAGGTGTGGTCAGACTCCCCGCGCTGAGTCATCTGTTGGAATGTTACCATTATTTTGCAGCTTAGCTTCTTAAAGAGATGCCTCCCATAGTAGACCGTGTAAGTCCCACCCTTTGAAACGACAGTTCCTAAGATGAAATTGAGTAACGGGTTCATTTGCTTCTCAGACACTTTTGTGATTTGTTCTGAGCAGTCATTAGTGTTTGAGCTTGCTTTGTGCGATTATCTCTGTGTGACACTGGGATTCAGGGCACATTCTTATCCATGCCCTCAGAGGAATCTGTGGTGACAGGAAGCCTTTGGCACATCCTAAAGACAGCTGATTGGAAAAATAAATACTCCCAGGCATATGTTCCCCGAGGATGTGCCTGAGCTGGAGTAAAAAATTACAGGCATCCCTGGGGAAACCCTAATAGGAAATTGTCCATCTTCCTTAAAAGGGTGTTAGCAATTTCTTATCTTGTGCCTTTGGGACCTGAGGTGGTGCTCCAGGGTTATGCAAGTCCTTAGTTTTTAAAGATAAATGCTCTGCTACTTATGGAAGTCTTTCATGAGGGAAAGGACTTTGGCCAAGCACTAAGTATTTCTCTCTCTTCCCCTACCTGCTCTGTGTGTGTGTGTCTGTGTGTGTGTGTGTCTGTGTCTGTGTGTACACACTGTGCAGGTCTATATGGAGTGAGAGGTTGATATCAGTATCATCCAGTCCTACTGTACTTTATACATTGAGACAGGGTCTCTTGCTTAAACCCAGAACTTGCTGGCTTGGCTAGCCCAAACCATCAGGAGGCAGAAGACAGGAATGACAAGACAACAGCAAAGCCATTATTGAGGTTTCTAGAGAAAAGGCAAGGCAAAGCCTGGGGTGGGCTAGTTGGTAATTTCTATGTGTGTTGGTCTGTAGGGGCAGCTCCTTAGATAAGAAAAGTATAATGGGGCAAGTCTGGAACCCTAGCACTCATGAGGTTATACCAGGAGGATGGTGGGTGTAAAGCCAGCTTGAGCTATACAGCAAGATATGGGGAAGGGTTTTTAGTAGAATTAACCCTATGGTAAATGTATGCAAAAAGGACAAATTCAGGGGAGATGGCTCAGTGGGTAAAGTACTTGCCATATAAGCACAGTGGCCAGAGTTTGGATCTGCAGCCAGTACCCATATAAGGTGAAGGTAGATGTGGCACCCTGTCTGTAATCCCAGTCTTGGGAGGCAAGAGACAAGACAAGAGCAGGATGCTTGGCTGCTGCTGGAATAATTTAGCTAGCTAGACTAGCCAAATGCTTGCACTCCCAGTTCAAGTGAGAGAGACCCTTCCTCAGCATGTAATCTGTGATCTAGAAAAAGCAACCGACATCAGTGGAAACATGCCACACACATACGGCATAGACACATACATGTCTTAAAACAGAGTATAAAAATCTATACAGACTGTAGTCTTGCAACAGGTGGATTGGTGTTATCTAGGGCTAGAGCTTGTCAGATGCTCTGTGGTCATTACTGCCACTTTCCCGTGGTGGTACTTGGAGGAAAGGGGCTCTGTACCCTTCTGTGGAAGGTGTTCTGGGTGTACTTGTCCTCGGTCAAGAAGGTGCTTCCAGGTAGGTGACGACGCCTCTTCTCCATTAGAGCTAAGAGGGGAGTAAATAGCCTCCGAGAATGGCGGTGTCCTTCCGGGAGCCTTCTTGCTAAGCCTCTGGAAGAGCACATATGTATTTTCATAATATCCTAAATGTTTAGCTTATAGTAAACTTTGAACTAGCTTGTTTTCAAGTGCTTTTTATAACTTTTAACTGTTACACATGTGTACATAACTGGGATTTAAAAAAATATTCAGACTCATAGAATAGACGCCTCACTACCTGTTTTAAAAATAATGTCTTGTCATAAATGTCTTTTTTTCTGGTTTTCTCCCCTTGGAGAAATTTCCCCTGGAAATTTAAAGTGTCTTCAAATTGTTGGGGCTGGAGAGATGGCTCAGCACTTATGAGCATACAGTACCCTTGCAGGGGACCTGAGTTCTAGCACCCACAGCAGGTGGCTCATAACTTGGTGTAACTCCAGCTCCAAGGGAATCCAAAGCCTCTGGTATTCATGGGCACCTGTACTCGTGTGCAAATAGAAACAAACAGACATAATTAAAAACAAGATAATCTTCAAAAAGTCCCCAGATTGTGAAGTCACAGTGAAAAAGCCTGTGGATACGTTGTTCTTATTTTGTATTCCCTTTTTTTCTAAACTGTTGCTTTCTGTCATGGTGGAGATTTTGTAGTCACAGAACTCTACCATAGAGGATTGTTGTCATCCTTATGACTGCAGAGGTCCTTGTGGCGATGTTTCAAGAGAGGTGCGGTGACTCCGAGTGACCCTGTGACATTCCCTGCAGTTGGCAGCATTTGAGAATTGTAATACACCCTTCCTCCTGGTTAGCTGATGAAGAGGGGAGGGAGACTGAGGATGGAGCTCAGTGGTGCAGTGCTGGCCTAGCATTCAGGAAGACCTGGTTTACACTCCCAGCACTAAATGAATCCTACGTGGTGGTACACGCCTGTCGTCCCAGCACTGCGAAGGCTGAGGCAGAAGGCAATGCCTGGGCTGCATGAGACCCTGTCAAAACTAAAAAGAAAAAACTTAGCATTCCCCAAAGAGAAAAATATTCCATGAATCTGGAAAGAGCTAATGTGAGGATTCCTGTTTCCTTCTGCCCTCTTTGGGGGGCTGAGTAGGATGTTTGCAGCACATGGCTGGAGAGCCAGATAATAGGCACAAATCATGGTGTGGGAAGCTGGTCCCAGAACAGCTGTCAGCCAGCTGCTGTGCTAGTCTCTGGGCAAACACTGTGCGCGTGTTCATTCTGAGAATCTTAAATTGTGTCAGGATGGAGCTGTGCCGAGCTGTGGTCCCACATACTTGTCACGGACATCCCAGCTCTGAGCTCACTTCTTCCACCTGCTGGGTTGCTCAGTGCAGGCCAGGGTCAAAGCTACCATCCCTTTGGAAACCCTGGTGATGTACCCTTTTCCTGTCATACTAGATTGGATAGTGCAGGTGACCCTATGCCTGACTGGCAAAGACACTTCATAAACTACTGTTTTTTTTCTGCAATTAAGTTATCATTCAGTGTAGGATGATTTGAGCAGGTTATTGCCAGAAAGCCTGTATTACCAAAGGCTTACATTAAAAAAGGGCTCCGGATTCTACATAGTGTACTGTATAGAAGTGTATAGAAGTGGACCAGCCAGTACCTAGCACTAGTGCAGGTGAAAAATAGCCTAAAGAGAGGGAAGGAGGGAGGGAGGGAGATGCTGGGGAAGGTTTCTTTTCAATGTGTCAGCGTTAGGGACCTGGCCTCCTTTGGACCAGTGCAGACTGAAGTGATTTACTTCCAGGAACATACATAGTTAGAGGCCAAATGGGAGACTGGCCAGTGGCTTTTCACATGAACTTTATCTTTGTGCTTTCTTAATTATTTATTTTTTTAATGGCCCAGAGCGTCCTCAGACCCATGAGCCCTTGCTTGTGTCCCCAGGGTCATGAGCCTGTGTTTCCCTTTAGGGTTTATATGGACACAATCTAGAGGTATCCTGTTCCTGCAAGCTCTTCCACCCAAGGCTTACATGCCCTGCTTTAACACAGGAATATGGCAGAATTGAATTACAGCCTCTGCTGTGTTGGGCCTCAGCTGGCTGTGTGTCTGGGTTGAAACAAAGGCAGAGCTCCTCTAGACTAAGGGATGTCTTTTGGGTAGGTGGGGGTGGGCAGGAATCTGGGCATGTCACTAATCCTTTGAGCAGGAATCAGCTGCGAAAAGGCTGTGTGACCCTATTTAGAAAAATGGATACACCCTGTTAACCTTTCTTCTCTTAAGAAGGAAAAATCATTACACGGCAGAGGTTCAGGCCCCATGGGAGAGTTTTCCGGATGATTTTCCATTTTCAGAATCATGTTTCCATGGATGTGATAAAATTATCAGTACTTTCAGACCCCGCCCCATCCACCTTGGTGTGTGGGTCCATATCTCTTGCACATTCTAGGTCTTTGTCCTTCTCTGTCCAGCTCTGGCAGTCAAGGATACAGAGGTGTGGTCCTCCCCACCGTGTGCCTCCCCCTCTCTACCTTCTTTTCCCCCAGCTCTCTCTCATTCAGGTTTAGTGCTGTTAAGTGATATGAGAGTTCTGAATACAGTTCTTCAGTATAGCCTAAAGGTGACTTGGTCTCCTCACAGCCCCTCAGCTCCTCCCAACGCGGCTTAGATGCAGTTGCTCAGTCTTTCGAGCTACCCTGCCTAGCCCTCCCTTCTCTGGGTTACCACACATTTGCCACTGTCTCATAGGCAGCAGGTAAAGAAGAGTGCACCTGGGCTTGCCAGAGTACCTAGGCCCAGCCTGAGCTGCCCCAGCCTGAGCTGCCCTGCTCTGAGCTGCCCCGCCCTTCTCCCTGCCTGCCAGTCTGGACAGTAGAGTCCCTCGCCTTTTCTGTACTCACAGTTACGTTTGTGCAGAGCCTTCGAGGTCTCCTGGCTGGAAACTGCATGCCTGGAAGACAGGATGTTGCTCATGTTGTTATTTCCAGACATTTATCTAGTCATTCATTTCTTTATACAATTACCCTCCCAGGACCCAAGAATACAGAGATGAACGTGATATGTTGAGGCACGTGACAGGGGTTGTAAACTGCTTTTTTTTTTTTTTTTTTAAGTGGCTCAAATAGGGTTGAGAAAGATAGGCGCCTTCTCCATGTGCTTGCCACTACACAGCAGCAAAGGGTCTACCTGCCCCTGCACCCCGACTGTGGGTGCTGGGAAACTAATCCTAGGAGAACTTCTCTTGGGAGTGGCAACCTGGAAATTTACAAGTCAGGAGAGATCTCTCTGTTGAAGAGGTTTCCGGCCCTCTGCCAGTGGAGTGTAAAGCAAAGGCAGAGAAGGGGGTCTGGGATTGTGGTCTGGGATCTCTGCTCTTTAATGAGATGAGTGTAATCAAAGCATGAGGCTGAATATTCAGAATGGAGTTTGAAGGGCCTTGGAATGAGGATGCAGGGAAAATTGGAGCCCTGGTGCTGCAGATGGTCCCAGGCCTGTCACCTGTTTCCCCTGGAGAGTGACGACTGTTATTACTCATCCTTTTTCAAAACAAGTGGTTTTGTGTGTGACAAGCCCCGGGGGACCACATTCCACAGGATCCTTTTATTAACAAAATTGCACTTTGCAGCTAGGTGGGGTGTGGCCGGAGAGCCCTTCCCAGACAGAACCCAGAGGCACCTGCCTGGGTAATTGCATGCTTGCTTTTTGGCTTCTTCTGAGTCTTTCAATCACAGATGACCTCTTAGCTGTAATTTCTGGACCCTGCAAAATTTTCTCTCTTTCTCCTCTTTGTAGGTTTTATGAAGCTACACAGACTATGATAATGATCAGAGCAGCCACTTTGGATACCAATTACGAGTAGATGGGCAGGGTCAAGATTGATTCTATCTATCCCGGGTGGGTGTCTCTCGGAGGAGGCAGAACCCAGGTGTTATAGGCCAGCTGAGCAGGACTCCCTTTCTGTCTGAGAATCTTCACTGCTCTCAGGAAGCTGTTGGCTCTAAACTGTCCTGAGAGAGACCCCACTCATTCCTGGGGCCAGGGGTGCTCAGAGTAAATCTGCTCAGAATGCCTCTCTCACTGTGGCTAACTTCCTTAGGATGGTCTAGACGAGATGTGAGGGCACACCCCCTC
>NW_022196906.1:62065995-62088278 GCF_008632895.1 Mastomys coucha | reverse complement strand
CCTAAGAGAGTGTGTTTGAGCAGGTTTCAGGTAAGGCTTGGAATTTTTGCTGTTAAAGAGCTCCAGGGGTGAGTAGGGTGGTGGGTCAGACCCTAGGATTGGGAGCTCCCTTACTGCCTCAGTGGAGTTTGTCCTGAGGCTTATACCCAGGCTCCACCTGGCTTCCTAAACTAGCTGTCACTCTGTGCTGGGACACCTGCTGGGACATTGTTTGTCCTATGGTCAGTGCATAACGTTCCTGGAAAGGGTTAACCCAGGTGTTTGTGTTGGTTACCAGTTACTTTTTTAAAATTATGGGTTGTGACTCTTTTCTTCAAAGTTAACTTGCCTTGTATTGCCCTATGCATGCAATATAACAGTGTGGTTTATTTGAATATATGGACTTTATAACGTATGAGTGGAGTTCTGTTTTATTGTCAACATTGTCTTTGTTTCCACATTAGGAAATAGTCCATTTGTCCCTTCTGCATACCTGGAGGCACACTCCCCCACCTCGGCTTCATGACTGTCCCCTAGATATGTGACTGATGGTGCAATGTGATTGCTTTGCATGCTGCAGTTGTATGTATACATTTCTGACACCGAGGGGATGAGGCCTTTGTTTTGGGGCATTCCCTGTGTTTAGGGCCTGCCTACTAGAACAGTTTAAATTTTGTTTGCTGAGGGAATGAATGAATGAGTGAATGAATGTGTTGTGGAGTGGGCATCCCCAAAAATTCTTAGTGTGCTGATAGCAGTACACATGCGTATTCTCTATAGCTTCCTCCCCACCATGTCTTGGGGGGTGGTGTAATGTTTTATTTTCAGCTAGAAATTGGAATCATTGAATCAAGCACTTGGGTCCTTGAGGGTGAAACAAAATGAACAGGAATGAATAGACCCCGAATTTGGTTGCAAGGCTGGCCATATGGGGCACATCTGGGGCACATCTGGGTGACTTACTTATGTTCCTGCTGGTCTTTGCTCAGCCCCTGTGAGAAGGTTAGCAAGCTCTCTTCACTCTCTGGTGGATGAAAGACTACTTCTTCCTCTAGTGGGAGAGAGGCCTACTTCCTGGTCCACTGATAACTTTGGTTGAGGGCTTCTGAAAATCATCTCTCAGAATGCTTTCCTGGTATTGTAGGTATACAGGACTGAATTAGCCGTGGGTCACAGTGACAGGCAGAGCCTCATTATAACATGATTGTTTTACACCAAGACGGTGGTTTTATACTGAAAGATGCCATAGTCAGTTTGGTACAACCTTAAACCATTACTAATTGAAGATACATTGACTTCCAGTACTCACACAGGTTCTTCATTGAATGGCAAGGCTTGGGGTGCTTTTCTTAGCATCTGTTCCCTTGATGCTTGTGGTTTTATTTTGCTTTATTTTGTTTTGTTTTTGTCAACTTGACACAGGCTAGAGTCATTTTGGAAGAGGCAACATTAATTGAGAAAATGTCCCTACCAGATTGGCCTGTAGTAGGCATTTTCTTGGTTAGTGATTGACAGTGCCATTGGCCCATCCCGTGGGATGGTGATGCCACCTATAGACAGGTGGTCCTGAGTTGTATAAGAAAAGGTGCTGTCTTGGAGTTTCTCTTGGTGCTACGAAAACACCATGACCAAAAGAGCAAGTTTGGGGGTGTGGGGGGGTGCTAGTCAGCTTATACTTCCATAGTGCTGTGTTCATTATTATAACAAGTCAGGACGGGAACTCAAAAACAAGAAAGGATCCTGGGAGCAGGAGCTGATGCAGAGGCCATGGAAGGGTGCTGCTTACTGGCTTGCTCAACCTCCTTTATTATATAACCCAGGATCACCAAGGATGGAAACCATTTATAATGGGCTGGGCCCCCTCCTATCAATTATTAATTAAGAAAATGCCTCGCAGCCTGATCTTATGGAGGCAGTTTCACAACTTAGTTTTCCTTCTTTCAGATCACCCTGGTTTGTGTCAAGCTGACCCATACAACCAGCTAGTATAACCTCTGAGCAGGCCATGGAGAACAAGCCAGGAAACTGCCTTCCTCCATGACCTCTGTTTCAGCCCCCGACTCTAGGTTCCTGCCTTAAATTCTGGCCTCGACTTCTATGGATGATGGACTGTAAGATGAACTTGACCATTTTCTCCCCACGTTGCTTTGGCTGGGGTGTTTCATCCGAGCAATAGAAGAGTACAACTAAACACGAAGAGGCTTGACTTGTTCAAGACTAAGGAGAGGACCATGTTTCCTGTCTTAAGTGAGAAGTCTAAAGTGTAGACTTTGATACCTGCCAAAAAAAAATAAGTAAGAGCTGGAGAGATGGCTCAGTGGTTAGGAGCACTTCCTGCTCTTACAGAGGACCCAGCTTTGATTGCCAGCACCCAAATCAGGCAACTCACAGCCATCTGTAACTTGAGTTCCTGGGGAACTGACGCCGTCTCCTATCCTCCAAGGACACCAGACCTGCACATGGTATACATACATACATGCAGCCAAACACTTGTACATATAAAATAAAAATAACAGTAAGATGTAAAGATACGTAAGTGTAGAAATCAAAGTTAGATCTTTGAAGTCAGCTCTCTAGTTCTTCTGTCACACCTTAACGTGTCATCCTGGTAATCCCTTGTGCTGATTTTGTTGCTTCTGATTGGTTTGATCTTACCCACAATCTCCCTTGTGGGGTTCTAGTGCTCATCCTCCAGCTTTTTAAGCTCAGGGTTAGTTAATGAACGCCACCTTCTACGCTCTCTTCTGCCTTCTTCAAGGCTGAGAGTGAACTTTCCTTCAGCCAGGAGCTGGCATGTTGAAGACAGGGACTGCTGACTGGTCTCCTCATCCGCTTTTAAAAGATGCTTTTATGTTGGTGATTGTGTTCCTGAGGGCCAGAGTTGCCTAAGCCTGACCCTTATCAGTGTATCTGTCACAGGAGTAAGAGACTTCCTTGGGCCCATTGGTCCCCAACCTCTGTAAGGATTTGTCAGTGTACTAGTTTTCTAGGACTTCCCGCTCCTGCCCCTACCCTCCCACGCCACCAAACCCCACCCCCACTTACAGTATTTTTCTTTTGATGGATATACTAATCCATCATCAGTTCATTACATTTTAGGGATGGATGGGGTATGTGGAGGGCATGAAACATTAGTGAAAGGAATTTGGCAAAACTACTAAGTGATTGAGGCATTCTGAGGTGAGCCATGTTAAGGGTTATTATTGTCATTCCAAGGTAGAGGTCAGCTGTCACCATGGGACAGAGACTAAAGTCACTGTTGATTAATAACTAGTTAATTAGAGGTGTGGGTGACATGTGCTTTACCATGACACCCATTATGACAGAATTCCAGCCTTGCCCAGCTAACTTCATGGAAGTATCTGGACATGATCTTGAAGCCAACTGTTTCCACCACCCAGGCCCATGGCTTATATTTGAATGTCTTCCTACTTTTTAGGGTGCTGCTTTTTAAATTTTTATTTATTGATTTTTTTTTTTTTTTTAAGTCAAGGTGACCTCGAACCTATCATAGAAATCTGCCTCCTTAGTGCTGGGATTAAAAGAGTTTGCTACCAACCACTTTTTTTTTTTTTTTAAAAGAACATTCCACAGAGAAATAGGTTAGGGTTGGCTTGAACTACCACTCTGCCATGAATTCTGTCCCCAGTACAGTCACATTACTTTCAGCATCACAGTTATATAAGTTCTTTCAAGACCACAAATTGGGTGAGAGGAAATGAACAGGCCCAAATCATTGGTGATTGTTGGTTGTTTTCTCCTGATAAATAGAAACACAGAAGGGCCTTTTGGTCAGTGTGGCTGAAGAAGAGACATTCATTGTTGCCAGAATGTTCCCACATCCATTCAGAGTCCAAGAGTAATCTCTTCTCTGCACACAAGGGGGTAGGATGGAGATCTGACTTTGCCCTTAGACCCTTAATTCCTAAATAGATTCCTAGTGAGCAACCCTGAATTGAACTGAGGAAATAAGGATTGTTGAACAAGACTTCCTTAGCAATGGGTAAGACCAGAGTATATATCTGAGATGGCCATCTGAAGTTACATGCGTACCCACTTGGAGTGAAATTCCTTCTTTGAGTGAACACTGTTGGGAAAGGAATTTTTTTTGTGTGTGTCTGTCAATTAAGTAACTTTTCCCTTCTGTTTAATATGCACTCTCCTCTTGAGCTGGTGAAGAAGCAGAAGAAAGATGACATTGTCTGAGAACAATCAGCAGAGGCTGTTCTTGGCCATTTCTTCAGAATGTGCAGGCCCCACCATGGTCCGTATGTCAACACAGATCTGTTTGTTTGGAATTCGGTCACCCCAGGGGGCTTGCGGTCTTGGCAGAGTGGTTCTCTTTCTCTCCAGCAGTGCCACTGAAAAATGCATCTTGTGCAAGTTTTGGGGTTTAGAAATAGTGAGCTTCAGAGTGCAGTGTGCTACAGGGCATGGTCCAGGCCGTCCTGGGAATGGAACAGAGACGCCCTCTTTTTAGGAGCATGGCAGGTCCTGGGGCGGTTAAGCCACCTCTGTTCATTGTTTAAGAAAGCAACTTTCATCTCTGCCCTATGCTTCCACATGGCCAAGAAATGGATGAGGCCAAGGGTTGGCTGACTCGGGAGCTAAGAGGCCTTTGTTCTCACTGTTCCTGATTAGGTAACAAATGCTTTTCTTTGCTTGAATTTCTTAACAGGCCTCCAGCCCAGGGCAGGAGTAGGCTGGGATTAAATAAAATACTCAGGACTGGCATTGGGACCCCTTTTCACCTTGACTTACTTCTTCCATGGGTTTATACTAAAGAAGGGATTCTCCTACTCTATAAGGTTGCTTTTTGTTGTTTGAGTGTTCTCCAAAAATGAAAATTGCTTGCTTGATCTTCCTTCCCTTCCCTTCCCTTCCCTTCCCTTCCCTTCCCTTCCCTTCCCTTCCCTTCCCTTTCCCTTCCCATTTCCCCTTCCTTCCTTCCTTCCTTCCTTCCTTCCTTCCTTTCTTTCTTTCTTTCTTTCTTTCTTTCTTAGTTTCCTTCCTTCCTTCTTTCTGAGACAAGATCTCTTATTACGTAGCCCAGGTTGCCCTAAAACTCACTTTGCAGACCAGGCTGGCCTTGCTTCTGCCTCTTGAGTGCTGGGATGAAGACATGCACTGTCTCACACGGTGAAGCTTTCATTCTTTGTGAGGGTCTTCCCTTCTACAGCCTACAACCCCTGCATCCAGGTCAGGCTGCTGGCCACTGTGAACGACATAGGTGCTGTAGCAGTGTCTGTGCTTAGTCTGCAGTACCTATGTCCTACACATTCCTCAGGATGGGGGAGGGAAGATGAGATATGCTTGGAACTTTAAAAGCTGTTTGTCTTTTTTCTGAACATAGTTATACTCAGCAGGATTTTAAGGTAATAGTTAATATCAAGGTATGATAAGTAAGAGCTCACCAATCTTTATGTATTAATCTTAATATTTATTATTTGTGTGAGTTTGTATACATGTAGAGGTCAGAGGCTTGGGGGGGTCCTTCCTCAAAACTGCTCATCTTTTTTTTTTATTCTGAAATATTTGATAAACAATCTTACATCTAGGATAAGACATGGTAACTTGAATTTACTGTATTTGACAGCTTTTCTCAAATGTCTTTAAAGCATGACAGTGTGAGAAAACAGGTAGGTGACATTCCTCTGAGGGCCTAGCTGTAAAGTCATCTGGTTTGGAAGTTTCTCAGGAGAAAGTGCCTGGGCAGGGGAAAATCTAGAATGTCTCACATCTGACCTTGGACAAGTTGTCCTAGGCCCTGGACATCACGGTTAGTGTCAGAGGCTTGGGCCTGTGACAAGTGAGGTCTTAAACTGTAGTTTTCAGAAAAAGAACCACCTACACTCTTGACTCCAGAATTGTTGACCACAGCTCTGTAGATCACTAAAGGTGTGTGTGTGTGTGTATGTGTGTGTGTGTGTGTGTGTGTCTGTCTTTATGTCTGTCAGTCTGTCAGTTACTGGGCCAACTCAGCTGTGAGAGAAAAGAGAGAGGGCTCCTCTGTGGCTCAGGAACAAAATGGCATTTGGAAACAGCCCCACACAGGCAGACTGTGAGCTCTGCCCCTTGTGAACATTCAAGTGGATATGAAATATAAAGGCTGGGTGATGGATGACCCTCTGCTTCGGTATCACCTTTGTCTCTGTTCCCTGCGCTTGTGTGTTTGGAACCAACTTGGAGACAAAGCCTTTCATTTTAACTGTCAGAGCCCAGCGATGGGCTGAAGGAAACAAATTTCATAAAGCCTAGAAGGTCTGGCTTTACAGATCTGTTTGCTGTGTCTTCAATATGACTCTATTAGCCCTTCCAAGGGCGAGTGCTCCGTGCCTCATGACCTCACCACTTTGATCCATGGTGCATGGGATTTATGTGGCCAGATTCTAAGCTGAGCTGTGAAGAGAGTCAACACATTTCTTTTATGGCCATTAAAATAGATTTATTGTCTTTTATTTCAAAAGTCATATATGTTCCCTATGGTCTGTTAGACGTAGGAAAAAGATGAAGACAATTAAAGTCACCCATTGAAGTGAAACCAAGGATGCAAGCCTCTTAGGGATGGGCCCTCAGCCCTCTGCAACACACCAAAGTCTGAAGGGTCTGAGCTAGCCCTCTTTAGGTACCTGGGACCCACAGGGTGTATCTCTGTCTATGCAGTTTTTCTTTTTAATCACTGTGTGTGTGTGTGTGTGTGTGTGTGTGAGACAGAGAGAGAGAGAGAGAGAGAGAGAGAGAGAGAGAGAGAGAGAGAGAGAGAGAGAGAGAGAGAGAGAGAGAGAGAGAGAGAGACAGAGAGACAGAGAGACAGAGAGGACAGAGATGGGGGGAGAGAGAAAAAGAGAGAGGGAGAAAGGAGAGGGAGAGGGAGAGGGAGAGAGAATTGTCAGAGAGAGACTGGGTAGCAAGCATCTTTACTTGCTGAGTTACTGTGCAGCCTCGAAGCAGTTCAGTTTTTCCACGCTGAGATGTCTTCCGCTTATTGAAGCTCTCTCTTGCTGTGCTTTCTCTTCTGTGTTGCCAGTGTGTGCTCTGTACTTTGAGAGACTTCCGGACAAGTGAGTCACTCTCTGCCACGGTCCTCAGAGTGCCTCAGGTAAATGATTTTTCTAGGGAGTGAGAAGGAAATGGCAATGCTTACCTCCAACCTGCCCTGCTCCTCAGCCTTACCACTGGGACTGTCCCAGGAGTCTTTGCAGCCAGGTGTGTGCTCTCAGCTGTGCTCCAAGGAGCTGCCTCACTCCATCACCTGGACTGGCTCCAGCTAGTGCTTTTCCAGAGGGATTTCTCTCCAGGTCTCAATTCATTCTCTCTCTCCTTCTCCTTCTGTTCTTTTATGTGGGCTTATTTCGAAACTTGGAAGCTGCGTGCAGCCTCAGGAGCAGGTGTCCGCCCTCTAACTGGACCTCTGTCTCTTCCCCAGCTCTTGTCTCTCCAGTCAACCTCCTTGGATTCTTAGTTCTCCATGAACCACATAGGATCAAAGATGATGGGATCTGAAGAAGATCCCATTCTTTTTTAGAGAAAAGAAGGCCTGCCTCTTTTGGGTTTGGGTCATGTGCCTGCCTATTGATCTGTGGGTTTCCAAGCCTTCCTCTCTCCATCAATTGAAATTTGTTACACATAGTAAGGTCTGTGAAATGATTATAGAAAGCTATAAATTATCCCATGGAGATAGGTGATTTTCCCTTTGTTCACACATACGGTTGCTCTAGATTTTTTTTATTGTGTGTGTTTAATTTGGATAGAGCCTTTAAGTGAGAGACGCTGCATTTATGGATTAGAAGACTTAGTGGTGGTAGGATCTTCTGTCCACAAATCAATCTATAGGGTCAGTAATTTCCAGAATCCCAGAAGTGGTGTTTTCTTGTTTACACTTGTCTGGAAGAGATCAATAAGTTGCTTCTAAGAGTGTATTACATAGGAGTGCAAAGGGCTCAGGGAAGCCTAAACAATTACAGATAGGAACAAGTTGAAGTGCTCTCCCTCCCTGACCTGAAGGTTTTCTCCAAAGCTACCGAAATCAAGATGGTGGTATAAAGATAGATACATTAGTTCCCTGGAACTGAGTAGAGTGTCTGGAAATGCACTCCACACTTTTGTACTTGATAGATTTTCATCAAAGCCGCCAGTATAAGTCAGTGAAGAGAATGGGTGGGATTCTCAGCTGTGTAAGGACAGTTGCACATCAGGGTAGAAAAGATGAAACCTGAACTGGAGGTCGCACCATTCGTAAAAGTGAACGGAGGATAAATCAGATGTAGAATTAAGAGCGCTTGCATCTCGTCTGAGGACCAGAGTCGAGTTCTTGGCACCCACATGAGGCAGTGTACAAATGCCTGTAATTCCAGCTCCTAGGAATCCCATGGATCCTGGCTTTGGTGGGCACCCTGCTAGACACACCCACACATTTAAAGATTTCTGTTAGTGAGGAGGGGTCAGAGTAAGGAAATAGTGTTCTGTTGTCTGCTTGCTTTGCTTTACTTTTTTGAGACAGAGATGTGCTGTGTAGCTCAGGCTGGCCCACAACTCAAGGAGATAGTCTTGTCTCATACCCCACATTCCAGCACTGAGATTATAGCTCTGTGCTACCACACCTGACTTTTTTCATGTTTTTTTGCTAGATTTTTTTTTTTTTTTTTGAATATCACCCCACTGTCTTCTTGGTTGTCTAATAACATTAGAAAGCAAAACCCCAGACTTGATTCTTGATGCTGCTTGGCCTCTTCTGAAATGGGTAGATTGGCTCTCCCACTCTGTCTTCCTCTCCTTCTCTTACCTCACAAGTTAATCATACCACAGCCCAGTGGCTCTCATCCTTCCCACTGCTGTGCTGACCCTTTAATACAGTTCCTCATGCTGTGGCGACCCCAAACCATAAAATTACTTTCATTGCTATTTCATAATTGTAATTTTGCTGTTATGAATCATAATGTAAATGTCTGTGTTTTCTTAAGGTCTTAGATGACCCCCGTGAAAGGGTCATTTGACCACCAAAGGTGTGGCGATCCACAGGATGAGAACCACTGCCTTAGCTGATGCATCATACTCATCTGCACATACAAATGCTCTTTAATCAAGTTTAATTGCATATTGAAGTCTTGGCCTCTAAACAACTCTGACATCAAACCCAAAGTCCTCCTACTAGCCTGTCTTCTTCTGGAGTTCCTGCCTGGAATCAGTTTCTATCCCCTGGAAGCCATTTGCCTCCCAGTTGGTGTTGGGGGTGGAGGACAGAACCATATCGTCTGACTGATAGCCCCAGACTGGAGTTCTTAAAATTCTTAGAATTGCACTGCAGGGTCTGTTTGTTTTGTACACAAACAGTGGATATTTGTGAAATGTGGTCAGTCTTCCCTTCCCATCTACCCTGTTCTTGATTCATTTATGTTGATGCAGGGACCAAACTAAAGAAATCACATTCAGTGTGGGAGAATGGTCAAAGAAGGTCATGGTTGGCTTGTTCTGTAACAGTCTGGGGTCTGGTATGCCTCTCTGTAGGTGAGGAGTGGGGATGAAGGGGTGGCTGGCTTTTCAGGTAACTTGAACTTGGCATACTCCATGCCTTGAAGCTCATTTCATGATGACAAAGTCAGTATCCCATCTAGGATGGTTGTGCGGTCATGAGATAGATGCCCAGTAAGCGTTGGCTTTCTCAGTTTTGAGCAACAACCATGAAGATTTGGCCCTGATGGGATCTGCATGGTGGAAATAGATACTCCTGAGATGCGCTCTCTTGTCCCAGTTTCTAAAGCCCAGCACAAACCCAACTAAGTAGGCTGCCCCAAGTGGAAGGCACCTATCTGTCCTCTGTCTTCAATTTGTATGTGTGGTAGGAATGTGTGTCCAGGCCTTCATGCCAGGCTCTTCCCCTTCTATTGAAACCTGAGTGCACTGGGGAAGAGTGCAGATTCCCATGGTGTCTTGCAGTTAGAAAGGGCTCAGCAGATGTTTACTGAGCAAATGCTCACGGACAAAAGCCAGGCCTTGCAGACTGGCATCAGAGCCCCAGGAATTGTACTTTACCTAGTAAAGATGAGCACTCCCTGCCCCCCCATCAGAAGACCCTTTTGCATGTTCTTGGAGCATTCCTAGGCGAAAGCACCCCCCCTCCCCCAAGATGGGGAATCCTACACTTTCCACCGTGTTGGAAACAAGCGCTACTCTCAAGTGACCTTCCCCAGGGCCTTGTGCACTTTGACAGCGGAAAGCAGACATTGCAGTTATAAATAACCACTCGAGTTGAAAGTCGCACAGGAGGGCCCCAGCTAAAACAGCCGATTCCACTCTTGTTACAGACTGTAAGATACAGCTCTTCAAAAGCCTTGCGGGAGGATCATGGTGCTCAAGTGTGTCTTCATCTTTCTAGAATTTGTGAAGGAAGTACACAGCCTCCCTTCTGCATCCCTTCCCACACAGCTTCTTTAAAGCTTGTGTATATGTTCATCATCTTAGCATGTGTGAAGCGGACAGTGTTTAGTTACTTAGTAATGGAGATTATTAAATATGTCTACTTCATGACTTACAGACAATTGCTAACGTCCAGTGGACAGACACAACATTTAAAGGGGTACTTGAAACAGTTTGATCCAGGATTTTCCAGACAGCTGATCCAGGAATTGGTATGAAACAACAGAACAATAAGGAGTGTGTGTGTGTGTGTGTGTGTGTGTGTAGCATACATGTTAAGATCAGAGAGCAACTTGCACAGGTTGGTTCTCTCGCTCTACCACAAAGGACTCAGGGCTTGAGCTCATGTTGAAAGGCTTACTGGCAAGTGCCTTGACTTACTGCGCCATCCCACCAGCTCAGACTGCATTTCATTTTCTTGACATGTTCATGTCTGTACATGTGAGTGCCTCTGTGTGTGGGGGGCATGGGTTGTATGGACATGTATGTGGAGGTAGGGGAGGGTTTGGGAGAGTTCTGCTTTACTGTTCCTCTGCCTTATTCTCTTAAGACAGAGTCTTGAACTGGAGCTAGGCTGGCAGTCAGCAAGCATGTCCTATGTCCACGTGCTCCTTCACCCCCCCACCACCATGGGTGTTATAGGCTCATTCATCTATACCTAGCTTTTTATGTGGATCCCGGGAATCTGAACTCAGGCCTTCATTCTGGCACGATAGCTCCTCTGACACACTAAGGCCATTTCCCTAGTCTCAGGATAATGAAAATAAAATCAGCTTATTTTTATTTTATGTGTATGGATGTTTTGCCTGCATGAATTTTTGTACCATGTGTGTACAGTGTCTGTGCCTGCCAGAAGAGGCAGGTGGATTCCTGGAACCGGAGTTCTAGATAGTTGTGAGCTGCCATGTGGGTGCTGGGAAATGAGCCCAGGTCCTCTGGAAGAGTAGCTAGAGCTCTTAACAGCTGAGCCACCTCTCTCTTCATAGGATTTTTAAAAGATAAATGTACTTAGGCACTAGCTTTTCACTGGAACATGTTATCCTTGTTAGTTTTTAGATGTTGAATGTTTTCAGTGAAGTAATTGTTTGGGGTTGTTTTCTTCAGCCTGGATAAATAAGGACCATGTAAGCTGTATTTGTTGAAGAGTGGGGTTTGCCGTTCTGAATATTAGGGTCTGCTAATGCCCCATCCAGCTGATGCCTGAGCTACCCTCCTCCCACTGTCAGGCTACTGGGGGCCCTCAGCACCAACGCTGGCTGAAGGAGCATTTTCAAGCGTAGAGCAGACCAGTTCTTGTGAGTCGGAATGCAGGTGAGCAGTAAATGTGGGTGGGCTTTGGGTCAACTGCTTGATGATTTCTGTGGCTAAAGCAGAAATACCCATGAGTTTGTGTTAGTGCCCTGAATTAATTGCATGGTAATTAAATGCTAACATGGTTGATCAGAGGAACTGTGTAATTGGAGCATAATAAAATATGGCATGCTTAGTAAGCAATTGAGTTGTCTTCCAAGGATGGAGCAGTACCAGGCAGGGGAGGCACAGATGTCTTCAACAAGCTGTTCCTGGCACAGCGATGCTCTTTTGTCTTCTAGGAGAAGATATGGGGATGTGTTACTGTAAAGTGAGGTGCCCAAAACTGCACATCACACCTGGGAAGCAGATTTATAATTTAATTCAGAGTACTTAGAATGCGTGATAGCTCAATCAACTGGGAGAATGAATGGAAATCTGCATCTGCCGGGGTGGGGTGATAGAGGACATTTCCGTGTGTCCTTTAAACATGGGATTCTTTTTGTTTGTTTGTTTGTTTGTTTTGTTTTGTTTTTCGAGACAGGGTTTCTCTGTATAGCCCTGGCTGTCCTGAAACTCACTCTGGCTGGCCTTGAACTCAGAAATCCGCCTACCTCTGTTTCCCAAGTGCTGGGATTAAGGCATGTGCCGCCACTGCCTGGCTAAAATATGGGATTCTTAATTTGAAATCTTCTATATTGTATTGTACTTTCATTACTTTCTTTTAATTAACTAATGAGGCAAAGTCTCACTATGTAACTTTGGCTCTCCTTGAACTCAGTATGTAGAACAGGTTGGCCTCAAACTCACAGAGATTCACCTGCCACTGCCTCCCCAGTACTGGGGTTAAACACATGTGCCACAACACTTGGCTTAATGCTTTATTTTAAAAAAATGATTTGTTATGTTACATGCATATTTTGCCTGGTTATATGTCTGTGTACTTCCTACATACATGCTGTGCTCACGGAGGCCTGAAGAAGGTGTAAGAGCTCCTAAAAGTAGACTTATATATGGTTGTAAGCTGCTGGGTGGGTGTTGGGAACTGAACCTGGGTCCTCTGCAAGAGTAGCCAGTGCTCTTAACCTTTGAATCATTTCTCCAGCTCCTAAATAATTTTTTTTTAAACAGGCAGATATTATTTAAATTTTGTCTATCGTAAAATGTCAACTTTTTTCATTTTAAGTTTTTTATATACACACACACACACATACACACACATTGGATGAGGGAATCTCTCAGAAGATTCCATTTGAATATTTTATAGCAGGTCTTTTTCAATTTTCCCACTCACAACCCTTTTCACTCAAGAAATAGAGCAAGTAAGTTCTTTTAAATTATTTTTCATTTGTATGGTTTTACTGTTGGAAGTGGCTTTGCACAATAAGATGGATGTGTTTATTTTCTTTTTACATAAAGAATCAAGTGGATTGTTGAATATTTTATATATCAGGACTAAATGAGTATCTTCACTACTTTTTCAGAGTTGTTTGCTAATTTGATTTCATAATCACCCATAATGAGGGTGCTCATTTTCATAAATACCAGGTAAAAAAATGGCAGAAGTATATTTAAAGTACTTTCAGAAATTGCTGGAAATTTTATCCTAATTCAAAACTGAAATCCATTTAACTCAAATAGCAATTTTAAAACTCAAATATTTTATCATGAGCCCATCCAGAGTAGACGAATTTGATATACACCAAAGAATGGCACTATGAATGTATTAGGCCTTTATTTGCCGTGTAGGTTTCTGTGGGCTCAGAAAGCTTCATGTGTACAGTAACATACTGACATTTACCACAGACAATAGTCTCTGTCTGAGCCAAGGAGCTTTTAGTAGTGTACATTGATGCTGGGTGGCATTGATGGCATCCCCAGTGTAACGTGGGTATGCTATGTTCGGAACCAATGTTGTCATAAAGCTGTGATGTAACTAGGCCAGAGACACCCCATACTCATTGTATGTTTGATTTTGAGTCATGTTGTGGTTACTGTGAATTCATAAACAAAATAAGACTTATTGTTTGTTTATTTATTTGCTTTCATGTGTGGATGTGCATCTAGGCGGGACTGTAAGCCACAAGGAGGTATTAGATCCTTTAGAGCTGGAGTTACAGGTTGGAAGCCACCTCATGTGAGAACAGGCCCTAGAGGCTTATACATTTGAATACTTAGTTATTAGGGAGTAATGCTATTTTAAAGGATTAAAAGGCTTAGGAAGTATAGCCTTGTTGGAGTAGGAAGTGTGTCATTGGGGGTGGGGTTTGAGGTATCAAAAGCTCATGCTAGGTACTGTTCTCCCCCTTCCCCCCCTCCCCCCTTCCCCTGTGGATAACAGTGTATCTCTCAGCACTGTTCCAGCACCATCGAGTACCACTATTCTTTTACCATAATGATAACGGACTAAATTTCTGAAATTCTAAGCAATAAGCCTCCAATTAAATGCTTTCTTTTATAAAAGATTCTTTGGTCATGGTGACTTTTCATAGCAATAGATAATGTTAGATATTCATACTCATTTCTTTGCAAGTATTTAAATCCATTACATTGGTAATTGAGCAAAAGTTCATTTTTATTTCTTTAAAGATGATATAAGTGTTAAAAATTTTATCAAGTCAGGAAGATATTTAGGAAATATCTGTTAAAACAAATAGCTAACTTGACTATGAGTAAACAGTAAAATGAAGTAAAATTTTTGTGACTTAGTTTGCCCTCTTAAACTTTCTTGACAGTAGTATTCCAGGCATGGAACATGAAGATTTTCCTAAATGAAGGCTGCCTGTAGTTATGTTACTTCCTTAGAATCTTATATCTATTTAGTCCTTCCCCAGGGCAGATGTAAACAACCTCTGTCCCTTCTCCTGAAGGCCCCTGCATGCGTGACTGCATAAACAGGGCCCATCTAGTCTTTACTTTTAGCTGCCTCCTAGTGCTGTCACATGTGATTGGGGCAAAGTTGCCTACAATTGGTTGAGAGGAGTGACTGGATACTGAGGTGAGGGTCCCATGACTCTTCTTGCCCCTCCATCTGTGAGAGAATGTGAAGATTCAACCAACCCAGCTATAAAGGTTTTTTTTGTCTTGTAATGATAGTGACAAATGAGTTGGCATCTTAACTCTGATTGACTCAATGAACTTTCAGTCTACCTTCTAGAAGAATCTGGATTCCCAAACGCTATGCTGTGTTGGAGTTATGTCTTACCACAGAAATGTACTCCACAGTGTTTCAACTGCAGAAGGGGCAGCCCCTGCTGCCACCATCCCTATCCCCATCTGTCCTTCCCAACCCTAAGCATCTCACTGACTACACTGAGTACAACTGGACACCCACACTCATTACAGATCACTATGCCAGGTTGGTTGGTGTATTAGTCAGGGTTCTCTAGACTCACAGAACTTATGGTAGTCTCTATATAGTAAAGGAATTTATTGATTTATTTATTTATTTTTTTGGTTTTTCGAGACAGGGTTTTTCTGAATAGCCCTGGCTGTCCTGGAATTCACTCTGTAGACCAGGCTGGCCTCGAACTCAGAAATCCACCTGTCTCTGCCTCCCAAGTGCTGGGATTAAAGGCATGCGCCACCACCGCCCAGTGTAAAGGAATTTATTGATGACTTACAGTCTATAGTCCAACTCCCAACAATGGTCGGCAACAGCTGTGAATGGAAGTCCAAGAATCTAGCAGTTGCTCAGTCCCACAAGGCAAGCAGGCGAAGAAGAGAGTCTTCCTCCTTCCAATGTCCTTATATAGGTCTCCAGCAAAAGGTGTGGCACTCGCCTTTAATCCCAGATGACCTTGAATTTGGAGATCATCCTGTCTTTTAGGATTCATAGCCACTATGCCTCAAGGTCTCCATACCAAGATCCAGGTTAGAAACTTGTATCTCTCAGCCTCCAGATTAGGCCCACAGGTGAGTCCTGCAATTGTGGATTGTAGTTCATTCCAGATATAGTCAAGTTGACAACCAGGGATAACCACTACAGTTGGTTTGTCTGACTTTCACTGGCCTGGGTTTTTGTTTGTTTGTTTGTTTGTTTGTTGTGTGTGTGTGTGTTGTTCCCCACTGTTGTGATAAGGTTGAGCTAGACAAATTCTGGCATAATGAGATTGCTCCTAACCAGAACTTTTTATCAACGATTGTGTGAACGTGGTTAAAAGAAAATTGAGGATTCGGAGGAGTTAGCTTTTCATGTTGAGAAGTGTTTTTAAGTTGACGAGCTGATAGAAAATAAGAATTACTCTGTACTTTCCACATAAACTGAGCATAAGCACCTGGGAGATGGAGACAGGGTGGTCAGGCACTCAAGGTTGTGCTCAGTTAAACACTGACTTCAAGACCAGCCTAGGATGTATGAGACCCCATCTCAAAACCAAACCAAACCAAACCAAACCAGTAGACAAAATAAACCAGTAAACAAAGAAATGAACAACAACAACGACAACAACAACAACAAAACAACTTAAAAAATGTGGATGCTGGACTAGGGAGATGGTTCAGTGGGTAAAGCACTCTTGGATCCCTAGAACTCATGTAAAGCTGGGTATGATAGAGCACATTGGTAATCCAAGCTCCTACAGGGAGATCAGAACAGTAGAGTCCCTTCAAGTATGAATAGCAGCAAGCAATAAGAAGCCCTTTTCTATACAAGGTGGAAGAGGAAGGTTGTCCTCTGACCTCCACACAGGTGCTGTGCACATGTCCACACACCCACATGCAGACACATGGGTACTGATACATATACCCCACATACATGCAAACACATGAGATAAAAAATAGCATAGATGGGAATTGTGTAAGGTCCTTTTCACCGTGTACATTTTGATCCTTCTCTGGAGTGTGTAATGATATTGGTTTGGCGAGGATGGAGCAACTCCTCTTGCATTAAGGCAAGTCCCTCAGTTATGGAGCTTTGGCTAAGATGTGATTTGCCTGCTGTATCTCTCTTGGAAGGTAAGGCCATCCTAAGAACATCCTCAGTGCTGCCCTGCACCGTTAGCTTATGAAGTTTGGGCCTGCCTCTCTTGTTTGGATAAGAACATCTGTTTCTATTCTCCTGCCCGCCCAGCCCCCAGCCAAAGGTCTCTCCTTCCTTAAATCCCCAACTTCCAGCTTCCATCCACAGGATCACTGAGTCACTCCAGGTCTCCTCTTCTAAGTCCTAATTCAAGACTCTTAATTTCTCCTAGGTGGCTTTGGTTGGTGTCCCAGGCTCAAATTGCTCAACATCCCAATTTTATAAGTTCAACCTGCAGCTGCCACAGAAGGCCTCCCACACTCTGCCCCTTGCTTCAGCTGTTTTTCCAGCTTTGGGGACCTCTAAAACCCGTTACTTCTGAATGGATGGAATACAAATGCATGAGGTCATTCATACATCGATGACCTAAGTCCCAATGTCCTGGCGTCATCACTTGCCTGCTCTGTAGGCTCTGGACCCCTGCCATGATTTTTTTTTTTTTTTTTTTTTTTTGAGGTAGTGGGGGAGGCTGGTTTTTCCCACCATGGTGGCTTAAAAGCCAGAATCAGATACCTTTATTGGTGAACCCTCTCTGGCTGCCTGCCAGGAGAGAGGGTCCATCTATATGTCTTCATTGAAGGTTTTCCGGGTGGTTCTGTGGCCACAGAGCTCATGTCCTTCCTAACTTCTTGTAAATGCAGGCGATTTGTCATCATCCTGAACTCTGGCTGGGGGACAGTGAAAGGAGACCCAGGTGGCTTTCTTGCTGCTACCTATGAGCTCTGTGCACTTAGACAGGTCCTACAATGCACTCCACCTGTGACACGTCCTGTCATACCTTCTGTGTTGGGTGAGTGTTAAAATGAAGTGTGACAGACACCAAGGGGTCTGGCAGAATGTCTGGGACATGGGGAACCCTGAACAACTACCAGTTCTTTCCCTAGTCTGTACTCCAGCCAGGGCACCAGGGGCAGTTGAATGTGCGGTTGTCTGCCAGCATCACCCAGTTGGAGGCTATGTAGGGATGAAGGCCTGGAGCCCTGTCTCTTAGAGTTACAACCCTGACTCCATTTCACTGATCACAATCTTTACTAGGGGCAAACAGTGTTCCAGAGCTTTCATGGTAATCCGTCCTCTCTTTATTCAGCAAAGCAAGAGAAAGACAGTGTGTTGTTAGTTGGCAGGCAGAAACCCCGATGCTCCCTCTGCTGTAACTGAACTTGTCTCTGCACCCTGTCATGTGACAGCATGCATGCATGTGTGGGTGCATGTGTCTGCATGTATGTAGAGGCCAGAGGTTGCCATTGTCTTTTGTGATTGCATTCTGCATTATTTTCTTTTTCTTTCTTTCTTTTTTTTTTTTCTTTTCTTTGGTTTTTCCAGACAGGGTTTCTCTGTGTAGCTCTGTTCTGAGCTGTGCTCTGGCTATCTCTCTCTCTCTCTCTCTCTCTCTCTCTCTTTCTCCCTCCCTCCCTCACTCCTCCATCCCTCTCTCCTCCATCCCTCTCTTCCTCCCTCACCCCTCTAATGGGAATTTCTTAAAAGTTGTCCATGGTGTGGATGCTAATTCCTGCTTCGTGTGCCCAAGCTTAGAGCTTGCACTTTGGTGCAACTTGTTTTAACAGGACCCTCACATGAGCAGCAAAGGCAATTACATTTCAGCAGAGTGACTGTGCTGGGTAATGGAGTGGAGGAGATGAAGCGTTCCAATTGGCATGGATCATAACATCCTCAATAAGACACAGGCAGGGTGATCGTCCTGCCCAACCCAAAGCCCTTGGATAAACTTTCTGCAAATCGTCCCTTCCCCCAGCCCATCCTGCTACCAGCTTGACACTGAGGGATGTCATTGTCCTAGGGAACAGCTGCAGGATACAGACCATTTTATCAGCAACTGGTATCTTCAGAACTGGCCACTTGGTGAAGTATATTAAGTACCTCCTTCCTGTGCGGTTCCCTTGAAAGCTAGGAAGTGGAAAATCTCTCTCCTTTTAACGAACGAATGATAAATGAGTATTTTCCTAGTAGGTTACCGAGCAAGGGAGATGGTGCAAGCATGAGGACCTGAGTTCAAATCCCCAGCATCTAAGTCAAAAAGCCCAGTGTGGCTGTGAGCACCTGGAACCCAGCACTGTAGGCAGACCGAGAATCTCTGGAATTTTCTTGCTATCGACTTAGCTCAGTGATAAAATTTACCTCGAGGGAGCTGCACACATGCACATACCACCACCTCACGATCATACATACAGTTCCAAATTAATGAATTACTAATTGATTAAAATTTCAGAGTAAGTTGGGAGTCACACCCAGAGTTCCACCTAAGCTACTGATGAAATGAAAGGTCTCCCAAAGTTACATTGACCATCTGCAATGTATAGTAATTCTGAACTTGTTTGTTCTTAATATAACTTTATATGACTGCATGCACACACACACACACACACACACACACACACACACACACACACACACACACAGGATGGTGGCAGTAGTGGAGTTTGTAAAAGGGAAATTTTATAATGGGAAAATTGAGCATATTCTGCCCCAGTCATCATTACATCAAATAATAAATACTGGCTTGAGCTAGTGGGCATTTATAGGAGGGCACAGTTTTATGGCCTGGAGCATACTTAGTCTTAGGCATACAAAGTCTTAGGCATACTTAGTCTTAGGCATATTTATGAAGAGTGGTGTGTGCACCCGTTCTTGTGATTTAGGAGTGCACATCAAGGGGGCCACTTTAAAAACAAAGGCATAATCAGTTATGTAGGGAATTGAATACAAAAAACAAATGCATTCTTCAGTGCTCTGTGTGCACTGTGGGGGTGTGCTGTGACCCATTTCTCATGCTGAATTTCCCACTGGCCTTCAGCTGGGTAGGTTCTGACCTGGGAGCTGAGGAGGTTGTGGGCCTCCCAGAGTCTCTGGATTCCATGCTACTCCTGCTGGGGTGGAGGGAATTTTGAAGGGGGAACCACTGTGCTTCCCAGATAGACATTCCACTTTGACAGGAGGAAGGGTCCTGAAAACCACTCGATGCTGGGGATTCTGGGCAATCCCAGCATTCTGATTAACATAGCCTTTTCAAGTCTGGGGTTTAAAAGTGTCTCCATGGTATAAATATAAACCATGGGCTTTACCAAACTGTGAAGAGGGTATTGTAAATGGAGGGTTTTGTGCTCCAAGTTATTCTCTTAATAGAATAATTCTCGTACTCAGAGGGGCACACGTTGTATGTGCGTGCGTGCGTGTGTGTGTGTGTGTGTGTGTGTGTGTGTGTGTGTGTGTGTGTGTATAAGCATGAGGCCCTGCCTTATTTAATTTTGGTACAACATGTCAATGCTTTCTCTTCTTTGAACTTAAGATAAGATTTCAGATCCTTGAAGTGGCTGCTGGGAGAATAGAAGAAATTATGTATTTTATAATGGCTGTCTGGCTATACATACATAAACATACATACATAAACAGTATCTGTTAATGCAGACCTATAGCTTTAGAATTCAGAATCAGTTTGGCTGCGCTTATGTATGTATTGTGTGCTGGATTCTATTCGTTCATGCTTGCAGATATTTGGGAAGATGTTCAAGCTGGTGTCTGTTCTTCATGACAAGATTTTCAAGCAAATGTCCTGAAAGGACCTTTTGACCTTCCCCTGAAAAGATTTCGAAAGCCAAATGCACTCGGGGGATTGCAAAGCTAACCTGATTACCTTGAGTCAGAAAGTTAGCTGAACAAAGGAGTCTGTATGTTGCTCAGTTAGTAGAGTGCTTGCCTCGCATGAAGCCTTGAGTTTGATCCCCAGCACTGCATAAACCAGCTGTGGGGATACGCTCTGGAGGCTAGCCTGGGATGTAGGAGAGCATCTCAGAAAGTTAGCTGAATCTTACAGAGGGGTGTTGTGTTTATCATAACATCTGTATGCATGAGTTCATTTCACACCGATTACAGCCAGCTCTGTGTGCAAGGGAACAGAGCTGTAGTTAACGGAAGGAACTTGCCCAAGGCCATGAGCATTGTACGGCTTTCATTCTGTTCTCTAGCTGTAGATCATACCCTTCTGTATCAAGTCTTTCACACACTGTCTTCAGAGTATTTAATTTGCTTGTTCTTATGAGCTTGCTAAAGCCATTCATGTATTTTTAGGCAAAGTGAGGGCAATGCGTAAAAATGTCCTTAGTCCTCCCTGAAGTGTATCCCAGTCTCTGGGAGATGGCTTAAAACCAGCGTGGGATTGGTGGAGGCATACAGATTTCTGTAACTTGCTTCTACTGGAATGTATTGGGATGCCCCTGTGCTTTTACTTCTGCAATGGGGTCATTCACAGCCCCTGGGGATCTCCCCGCCCCCCTCCTCCCCGATCCCCTCCTCCAGTCAAATTTTCTCCAGACTTTGAGGTTAGTGCAATGCCAGAATTGAGTTTGGTCTTTTCTGTGGCTCCGTGAATTGGCAAACACTTGGATGCTGCCACCCTTTTCTTACTATTTTGGTTTTCAGCACGGTGTCTCCTTCCCTTGGCGCTTCAGTTAATGAGTGCCGAATGCTTTACTGATGGCGTTTGCTAGACCTGTGGCCATTCCACCTGGAAGGCCTCTGAAGGCAGTTTAAGGGATCTGGAGACCATGTCCTAGAAGCCGTGGTAGCTTTGCACGCGCTGTTGCATAGCAACAGAAATAAGGCTTGTAGATGCTCTTCTCACCCTATACACCCCACAGCTCAGTTCAGGTCTTTTTCAGTAGATCTCCCATGCACTCTGCTGAGGAATTTTGGTCTTCTCTGTTAAAGCGTTAAGGTGGTGTGGTGTTCCTTGGTGATCCTCCCAGCAGAGCTGAAGACGAAAGGCTGAGCACAAGGTTTGAGTCTTACATCCATGGTGGAAGTGGCATAAGGGGTGGGTAGGAGTGGGTGGTGATGTGGTTAGTCATGTAGAGGTGTATTTACTCCTATTTCTTATGCAAGCAATATACTCAAGTATTTCAGGGAAAGTTTGTGTTAACCCTTTCTCTAATAACTGCAAATACTGGTGCATTTCCTGTGGATAAAGCACATGGACACCTGCTTGGAGCTTTGCTTCTGAATCTCTTTGGAGAGCCTTCTGTGGCCCATACCAATTCACTTACACTCCTATGATGCAGCGGGCTGGCTGGATACTGGCCTCTGGAAAGAATTCATTTCATTTGCTCTATGGGTGTAGAGGTGTTCTCCTCTGTTGGACTAGTTCCTTGGAGAACTTAAAGATATTTTATTTCCAAACTGGGGTCAACCCAGTGAAACCCCCATCATCCCTATTAGCTTAAGCTGCTGGCTCAAAAGACTTCCTCACACTGTGTCTCCAGTGATCTTTATTTCTACTGGGGAGTTGGGATGTGGCCTCTGTGGGTGAGCGATTGAGTAGGGAATTGTAGATGACAGTCCCGTTTTCAGGAGAGTTATGTAGTATGTGTATAGCTGTGAATCTTGGGGAAATGAGGCTGGAAGTTCCCTGGATGTGGCCATGTATGGGAGTAATGTAGTGTGCCACATAGTAAGCCATAGTGTACACGTGTGTGTGTTATGTCCATGATAGTACAAAGGTTCACAGTTCTGAAGATCGGTGTGCCTGATATTTTTCTTTTCTTTTCTTTTCTTTTCTTTTTTTTTTTTT
>NW_022196906.1:62052156-62064656 GCF_008632895.1 Mastomys coucha | reverse complement strand
CATTACCATTCCTCCAAGAAGACAGAAATTGGGTCATCACCAGAATGTGTTATAGCAACCTGTTCCAAACAGGTCACTAGATAGACCTCCCAAATGCCCTTTCCAAAGCATGGGAGGAAAAATTCCATGTGATATCAAGCCTGAAGACAGTGCTTCCCACCCCCCCACACACACACCCAGCCCCCGCCCCTGACATGTTCAGTTATTCCATGCTTAGCCTCACAATGAATGTTTACATATACACATGAACTCTGTTGCCTGATACAATCAATCTAGCCGCGCCGGTTTGGTTTAAGGAGAGAGGTTTGTGAGGAGTGAGTTTTGAGCTGTCAAGTGTTCTTACTTGATAGGATGAAATTGCTTATGTTTTAAATCCTTTATTAGATATGTGTCGGCTGCCTTACCCATCCAGTGGAAATAAGGAGGCAAACACCGAGCCCTTCTCCATGCAGTTTAATCAGGAACCTTCATTTTTAGTTCTTCTCTTGCTAGCTTCTTTTATATTCTTCTATATCTTCTTCTTCTTACACTTACTTATTACTACTTACATCTTATTAGTTACATCTTAATTACATACTTATTCCTAATTCTACATCTTACATCTGTCCTTACATCTTACTTCTATATCTACATCTTCTCTCCTATCCCATTACCAGCTCCAATTCTACATACTTACTTCTAAATCTCTCCTAACCCATCACCAGCCCTAATTCTACATACTTACTATCTCTACATACTTACTCAATACTTCTAATTCTCTCCTAACCCATCACCAGCCCTAATTCTACATACTTACTATCTCTACATACTTACTCAATACTCTATATTCCTCAAGCCCCCAGCCCTTGTGGGTTAAATACTTTCCCTGGTCCCAATCAGCATCAGCTACGTGGCAAGAAATCATGCCAGCTTGCATCACAAGCTAGAGGCACACAGCTTTTCCAACTAAGGCTTGTTTATCTCAATGCTCTCTGCTCTGGCCGGAGACCAGGTGTTCAATATATATATGGTGGCAGCTGCGGCTCCCCACAGATATGAATGTTTTTTGTGTGTGTTTACATGTGTGCACACGCATGCCTGTGTGGGTTATGGGGAAGTAGGGAAGTAGGTGTGGCATGGGTGTGGGGCCAGAAGAAGGCTTGTGGCAATCAGTTCTCCCCTTCTACCATATAAGTCTGGTATTGGACTTAGGTCAGCTGGCTTGGTGACTGGTACATTTATCCACTGAGTTGTCTTACCAAGCCACCTTGCAGGTCTCTTATTTTTTTAAGTTTTAAACAATTGATTTCAAATTATGTGTGTGTTTACATGTGAATATGCATGTATGAGTGCAGATGTCCATGGAGACCAGATGCACCAACTCTTCTTGAGCTGGAGTTATGGGCATCTGTGAATTATTTGACTTAGATGCTGGGAACAGAACTCAGGACCTCTGGAAGAGTACTATGTGATCTTAACCTTTGAGCCATCTCTGTCCCCTCTATTTAGTTTTTAGTGACCACTTCTTGGGGGAGTGTTTTGTTTTGTTTTTGATGGAGGTATGTAAGGCTTTAGAGGGAAACATTCTCCCATTGCACTCTCACAACAGAATACTTCTGTGACCTTTGAGATTTCTTCCCAACTATGCATGAGCAACTCTGCAGTCAAGTGTCGTCCTCCAGTTCAATCCTATGTGTGTGAACTCTACCTGGACATAGTGCTGGAGTATTGGATTCCATGTGTTCAGGATTCTGCCTCACAAGTCTGTCCCTGCCCCCTTCCAGGCCAACAGGTCATAGATTCTGAGATCATGGAACTCAGAGAAACACACATGAAAGAGATAAATTGGGCAAGATGTGGGGCATGGGTCTTGGAGCTTCTGTGTCTTTTCTGTGCCCCTTAGGAAGCTCCAGAGGTCAGCTCACAGGAAGTTCACTGAACAGATTTTTGTGCAGTTTCATTGCCTAAGCATGGTTGACTAAATCAATGTCATCTGAGAGTCAACCTTCAGCCCCTCTTCCTTCCCAGAGGTTGGGGAATGGGACTAAAAGTCCTAATTCTTGCTTCAGGTCTGGTGATTCAGGGGATCAGCCTTAGTTTGTAGCTATGTAGAATTCCCTTCTAGTGGTGAGTTTATCTATACCACTTTGTGATTCTGGTAGGTTGTGTGCTTCCAGCCACCTGCCCAGGAACTTTTTGGATCCATGAATAAAAGACACACACACACACACACACACACACACACACACACACACACACACACACCAGCTTATTTTTGAAGTGCCTTGGCTAGCTCAGAGGCTGGGCAGTTCTAATCCTCTGTCTGGCTATCATAGACTTCCCTCAGGTACTCCTGACGCAACACTCTTTAAATCTATCATCTATCTTTGTTGCCCTGTTCCTTCTGGGTGTCTTCCTAGTCTTTGCTGCCCTAGATCCATCTCCCTCTGAATCATTGTGATCCTCTCTGCCTTCCTCTTTCTCTCCTAGCCTGCACAAATCTAAGGGCTCTGCCTTGTCTCCCTTTGCGCAGCCATTGGCCACTGGCATCTTTATTGATCGATCAAAAAAATTGGGAGCAAGGACCTTCAGTGTTTGGACACGCAAATTCTAGATTAAATCAAAGCATTAGAACCAATCCCCATTAGTCCCCTGTCAGTCTCCTCATTAGTATTCTAAAGACATTCTTCCCATTCTGAAGAGGCTCAGGATTTGGGGAACTGTGTGCCAGGAAACCAAGAGCAACAGATATGTGTACTTGTAATGTTCATGCAGTTGCCCGCACTCTTCCTATTACTCTACAAGGCATTAGGAGCATGGTTCTAAGTCTATCTCTGGTACTGGATAACTCTGAATGGGCAGGTGTCACAGCCTTTGCTTTATCTAATCTCCATGAGGGTGGAGATGCCATCTATCCTGTTGGCTGTTCAGTGAGATAAATGGAATATGTATATGATAAGTGGTGCTTGATAACCATGTGCTACACCAGTGAGGGAACTGGTGAAGGTCCAGGCTTCTTCAGTGGTGATACACAATTGAGTCACACTGAGAACCTGGGAAGATGAGTTCTGACCCAGTAGTTTTGAGGTGGGGGACAAGACTGAGAATCTAGCCAGTTCTGGGTGTCAAACCCTACACTTTGATTGTTTTTATATGAAGTAAGGTAGTGTGTCATTGGTAGAAACCCCTTATGTTTCTGCCTTTGCAGTGATGTATATGGTCCTTTGTGGTGATGTGTGTGGGCCTTAGTGGTGATGTGTGTGGTGCGCATACCTGTGTGTCCTTATGGGTGTGAAAGCTAGAGGTTGAGGTTGGTATTCTGTGTCTTCAATTATTTTCCACCTTAGCTTTTGAGACATGGTTTCACATTGAACTTGGAGCTCACCAGGTCAGCTAGGCTGGCTTCCCGGTGAGCTCCCCAGCACCGAGGTTGCAGATGCACTCCCATGCCTGGCTTTTATGTGGGTTCTGGGATACACGCTCAGCTTCTCATACTTGCATGACATCTACTGAGCCATCTATCTCCCAAACCCTCAAAATTAGTTTGGTGATATCAGCTTGCCATTAAGTCTGCTTTGGTCCATTTACTTGGCTCACAGTCCGGTAGAATGTCCCTCTTCCAAGCAGCAGTGAGGAGACTGTCAGAGTGTGGATGTAGGGGCCCTGCCCACCCTCCGGGGATTCCAGTGTTTGAGAGCCGCTTCTCTGCTGAAACGTTGCTGGCAGGTGTTAAGGAAGTTCCCCATGTTACTGGTGCGTGTCAGGGGGGTTTCATATTTGGATTATGGTCATGCCAATATGTTGAAGCCAGGTGCAAGTTGGGAAAAAAAATAAGACATTCAGAAACTTGCATGGATTTTAGTGAAGTCCATGGGCGCGTGGGAGGTAGGATTAAATATGACTCTAGTATAGATGAAGTCATGTGACTGGCATGCTTCCCACTGCCCCACAAGGAGAACTGCATGGCCGCCATTGGAATCAGCTGGGGGCATGTTAAAAACTATAGGAGCTCAGACCTGCTCTCCCCACAGTCTGATGGAATAAATCTGCAGCCAGGGCAGCAGGAGTTTTAAACTCTCTAGGAGGTCCTAGCACTTGGCTAAGACTGAGAGTCACTTGCTTTCTTGAATCTTCTCTAATCTTTCTATCTTTTTTTCCCTTGTATGTTGCTAGTTTAAGTTCCCATGTGGTCACTCTTCTTTTGTGTGTGCATCAAGTTCTGTCTTTTTTGTCAGATGTACAAAGCCCTGAGCCTTGAGCCTGCTTCACTTATAATTCCTAAGCGTTCGTTGTCACAAATGCCCTTTTTGGCTTTTGCTTTTTGAGATGGAAAACAAAGACATGACTGTTCTTTAATATCTTCCATCAGTGTTGGCATTGTTCTTTCTTTTCTAAAACCATTTTATGTGTATAGATGTTTTTCTGTATGTATGTATGTAGTATGTATGCAATATGTACTACAGTTATGCACTGAGTGCAGAGATCAGAAGAGGGCATTGGACCTTCTGGAGCTGGAGTTACAAAGGGTTGTAAGAAACCACATGGGTGCTGGGAATCAAGCCAGGCCCCTTGCAAGAGTAGCAAGTGCTCTAAAATCTCTGCAGGCCTTATTTTTATTTTTAATATCTCTCCCTCTGTGTATGTCCCAGTCCATGTGAGGTTATGCGTATGGGGTGGGAGTGGGGACAAAAGAGCCATTTCTCCAGCTCCAATTTGTGTTTTTGTTTGTTCTGTTTTTTTGTTTTTTGTTTTTACCGAGACAAGGTTTCTCTGTATAGCCCTGGCTGTCCTGGAACTCACTCTGTAGACCAGGCTGGCCTTGAACTCAGAAATCTGCCTGCTTCTGCCTCCCAAGTGCTGGGATTAAATGTGTGTGCCACCACCGCTCGGCTTGGATTTTATTTTATTTTTTAAGGAGAACTAATCAAAGAGACTTATTTAGGGACATTTGCTGCTGATAGATACTTGATGTTTGCCTTCCTGCAGTGAGATGCTGCCATTCGCCATGATCCAGCTCCTTCGTCTTTCATCTATCTGTTTTATGTGCCACCTCAGCAGCATGGTGGTATAGCAGATCTCAGCTGGGCTATCTGTTGGCTGTGGCAGGGTCTCAGTGATGCGCTAGCACCTGCTAGATTAACTGTGGTAATGAGGGGTGAGGTGACAGATCTCTTCTCGGGCTTTGTGAATCCATCTGATGCTTCTGTCACTCTGCTACTCCACGAGTAGATGCGGTGGCTATAATGCTTACAAATGCCTTGTAAGCAAGAGGAATCTAAGGAACACCATTATCCGGGGCATTCTAGCCCATCCTATTCAGTGGTTGTAGTTTACCGAGTGGCTGTCCCAACTTATGGAGAGGTACTCTGCTCAAGAAAGATTGGCGTCATTCATGTGTACTAGTCAGCTTTTTGTCACTGTAACAAAATGTCCCAGGTACATTAACACTATAAAGAAAAAAAGGCTTACTTAGTACATGGTTTTGGATGCTGAACGTCTCAAATTATGTGCTGTTGTAGTTTGCTTTCTCATTGCTGCAATAAAACACTTTGACCAAAAGTAATTTAGGAAACGAGAGGGTTAATTTCAGCTTACAGTTTCAGGTACCTAAGAAGTTAGGATAGGAATGCAAGGGCAGCAGCTATGGAGGGAAGTCTCTCAGCTACTTACCTTACAGGACTCAGGACTCAGGCCTAGAGACAGTACTTCTCACAGTGGTCCGGGCCCTGGCACATCAATTAGCAATCAAGAAAATGCTTCTCAGACTTGCTCACAGGACACCTGAGTAAGGCATTCTGCCTCCTTGAGATCCTTTCAGGTAACTGTCTGGTTGTTAGCTGAAGCAAACTGGTTCAATTTAGGAAAGATCTCAAAAATATTGAAAGCTTGTGGGGAGAGTGTACGTCTCTGAACGGGAAGCTAGACAGTGACTTCTCAGGCTCAGGCATTAGTAATACGCCTTTCTTTTCTTTCCTTTTCCTTTTCCTTTTCCTTTTCTTTTTCTTTTTCTCTTTCCCTTTTCTTCTCTCCCCTTCCCTTCCCTTCCCTTCTCTTTTCTTTTCCTTTCTTTTCTAATACTTCAGGGCTAGTATTCCCTTCCAGGAGCCTACTCGCAGTAACCCAGTGTCTTCTCACTATAGACCCCATACCTTCCACATTCCATCAACTCCTACACTGTCTCATCAGGAAATCAACTTCTAACACACAAAGCTTTGAGGGATGTTCAGTTTCTATCCTTATTTGGTGGTTAGAATAGGCCCATTTTATGGATAAGACACCAAAGTCTTGAGGGAAGAAATGATTGACTTGCCCAGTAATGAGCTTAATGAGCTTGATTCTTCTGGTCCAAAACCTTGGATTGTTTACTTGGGAATTTGGGTCCATCCAAGAGTTTAGATGACAGATAAGAAGATGAAAGAATGATTTTAAGACAGGGTAGTTTATTAAGTTTCAAAGTGATGGTTTCTTCCTGGCTCTTCTATTTCAAGAGACTTTTCTGTTTAAAGGATCTAGTTAAGATAAACACACAGGCACCCTTCCCTATACACAGTGCTTAAGAGGTCCCCAAACGACTTTCCCACCTTAACGTGCCCAACCCTTGCCTCCTCTTTGGCTGTATTTCATTTTTGCCATTTTGATCTATCTACTGTTCTTTCATTCAAACTTGAAGAGTTCTATAGTGACATTGGGTGTTGTTATGCTCCATGAGCCCGTCCGCCCCCACCACATTAGCTCGAATTCCTACTGTGTAGCTGCCAAGTGTTTCTGTCAGTGACCTGTAGTAGATGTAACACAACTTACCATGGCCCCAGAGCTCAAATTGTAGCTTAGCTGGAAAGATGAATAAATTATTTCTCATCTGTTTAGTTTAAAGGTGAATTCCAGGGCATGCATTTGTTAAATAAGCACATTTTGTCCCTGAGAGGTCGTATTGAAGGCCCCTCTAGAGCAGTCCTCCTTCTGAGTGTTGGCTTTGGAGTTTAGGGTAGAAGTCTGTATGCACAGGTTTCAGTGTGTGCTTTCAGTGTGAGGCAGGGAGTGCTGCTTAGTTCTGCCTATAAACTTTAAATCTTTGTCTTTGACTCCTTCCTGTGTGGGAGGTACATGCTTATGCCACCACAGATTTGGGCCATTTGTGAGTCACTAAACCTCAGACTGTCATTCTGAAAAATGCTCCAACTTCTAAGAACAAATGGAATGCTTTAAAAAAAAAATAGGTGACTGTCAGAGTGGGTAAGGCTTTATGTTCTGTGGATTACTATAGTAAACCAGCCATATCCTCCAGAAGAGTATGAAGGAGCGGTGTGTCTGGAAAGGCTATGTTCTTCCTATTGCTTGCCCCTAGTAGGAGACTCAGGGTGACTGTGATTGCCCAAAGGACAGACACTAGTGCACACCTACAAGGACTAACCTTGAAGGGAAAACTTTGCCTTCAGGGAAGAATTGATACTTCCTCTCCCCGCTTATTCTCTGTCCAAATTTAAGTTCTGAGTGTGTACATTAGGATGGTACCTAATGGCATCCTAAGGCACTGCTGGCAAAATGAGAGCAGTCATCATGGAAACACTCATGGTTTTGCATGGATTTGATAGTTAAGGTAGTAGAAAGCTGGCCTGTTAAATGGTCTGTGAGCTGAGATTGGGTGGTAGATGGGATTGGCATCTCCATCCTGGACTTTGAGTGGTCGTGGTCATGGTCGCCACCTCTTCCTCCTCCTTCTTCCCGTCTTCTTTTTTTTTTTGTCATCAGGATTTATTCATTTGATGTACATTTATTTATGTAATGTACTTTGCATGTGTATCTGTATACCAGATGGCAGCATCAGACAGTTGTGAGCTGCCGTGGGAGTGCCAGGAATTAAACTCAGGACCTTTGGAAGAACAGTGTGTATGTACTCTTAACCACAGAGCCATCTATTCCAGCCTCTTTTGAGTGGTCTTGTTGGTGCATTACTTTCATTTTTAAAGTGATTAAATGATTTAAAAAAGATTTGTATGTGTGCGTGTGTGCACGTGGGTAACCCCTGGAGGCCAGAAGAGTATGTTGAATCACCTGAAGTTAAGAGTTACTTAACTTGTAGTTGTGAATATCCCAACTTGGGTGCTAGGTTCTGATCTACTGTGAAGATAGCAGATGCTCTTACCTCCATCTCTCCATTCATGGTGATATTTCTTACAGCTTTGTTGTTGAGAGGGCATAGGTTCATAGTAGGACAGGAAACAAAGGTTGGGGTGATGATGTACCTTCCATATAGCAGAACAACCCCTGGATTTGAGTCAGCTCAGACAGTGGCTGACAGAAACTGTGATCAGGGTCGCTGTCACCATGAAGTCTATGAGCAAGGGAGCAATTACGTGTCTGTCAGATACCTGAGCACTGAAATTAGTGGGACATCTGTAAAGCTGGAGGGCGGCTGGCCCAGCTCACAAGGGCAGCTTATACAGGGACCTCTTTACAAATGGAGAGTCTGACAGGCAAGAAGCATGCATTGGGGATTTGAAAACGTTCCTGTGTGTTCCCTGTTAGCCAGCTAGTTTACTGCTTTTACTCTTACTCAGAAAACATTACCTGCAAGTCCCTTCCCTTAGAATGTACGGTGGTGTGGAACTCTCCTCCCCAATTGCTTTGAGTCATGGTGTTTTATTGAAGCAACAGAAACCCTTAGACCCCACTGGTGAATTATAAGACCCAAAGAATATTTATTTAAACTTGTGAGATCTAGACATTTTTCTGAGCCCTTGTTCTTCATGTAAGACAGCCCTTTGAAATAAATGATACTTCCAGTTTTAAAAAAAATACTTAAAATATACCTAAATCTGGGGATTATGTCACTCCCAGGCAGCTTGATCATCTCCTGTCAATGAGCATAATCAAGACAGTCTGCCCCAGATGTGTCCACAGGGCGTGTTCTAGATACTATCATTCATGGAGACTCAGTTCCTAGGTGATTTTAGATGGTGTCAAGTTGACACATGAAGCTAAGCATCATGGGATTTTGTCCCTTCCTCAATAAACTGTTGCTACTGGAATTGTTTGTCAAGTTATGGAAAAGAAAAAAAAAATCTATATTTTTCTGTGAAAGAAGAAAGATCAGAAAGTGAAGAGGGAAAAGGAGGTCCGTGGGATCGGAAGCGCTTCCACACAGGACCGGCCACATCTCCTAACCTTTCATTTGCATAGCATCTCTTCTCCCACTCTCACTGTGTGATAGTGTTCTTTCCAGAGTTTCTGGATGAGTTCCAGGCATTGCAGAGCTACAAATCTTTCACAAATTTGCATATCCCTTTTATGCTCAACCCAGTCAATAATGAGCCATTGTTGCCTGTTTTGGACAGTGGCCCAAACTGTATTCGCCCTATGCTCTGGGCAGTTTCATCATCCCAGCCTCCTCTGGGAACCTCACCTGGCTGACTTGCTGACGAGGCAGTGTTCTGGTGGGACACTCAGTAAATACTTGGAAAATGGGTACCCAGGATACCCACTCAACAGGAGGGCTTATGTATCCCAGACTGGTTCTGTCAGTTGTGGAAAACCACCTCGGGGTGTAACCCAGGGCTTTGAACTTGATGCCCTTCCTGTACTGTGTTGCATCTCTGAAGCAGTGCAACCTGATGTGCAGGAGATTCAGGAGAAGCAAACGTTCTGGAAACATGAAAACTTGATGCAGGAGGAGTAACTGTTTTTTTGCTTCTAGAGTGTGACTTGGTGTGGCAGGCCTGCCTACCAGACCCCAAGGAAGGTGAGAGCACCGATGTCATCCTTTCTACTTGTGTAGAACGAGCTCTTTGTGGGTGTGTTGGTGACAGGAGAAAATGCTCCACACCTATGTGGCTTTATGAGCATCAATTCGTACTGAGGGCTTTGCATGGGAAGCAGCTGGACAGGCACACTGTGGCACGGCTGGTGTGCTGAGCTTGGATTCTAAGGTACTGGGACGAGAGTGACCGGAGATTTTATTAGTGGTGGTTGGTTGGTTTGTAGCTGGTAAGTTCAGCCTGCTTTTTGCCACATTAATTTTGGGGTTTCATTTCTTGTCCCCAGGGCTGTGACCTGCCAAGGGATTTGTGAGAGGAGATGGTGCCCTGGGTGGCTGCTTGAGACAGTTTTTCAAGCTGAAAGCTTGCTCTTGTGCCCAGGCCTCGTCATAGGGTCTTTAGAGCAGGAGGCCAGCTCCGGCAGTGTTTCCAGTCAGCCCCACCCCTGGCTCCCAGGAGAACAGAACTCCTCAGAGTGGTGTGATATGAGGAGCACGTAAAGAAGTGGTGTGCTGGCTGCCAGGCCCTCAGTCTGCAATGGTGTTAGTTTCCCAGCCTCTGCAGGCAGCCTATTCAGTACCCATGAGCACCTTAGACGAGGACAGCTCTGCTGAAGGAAGAGAGAGCGTGGAGCCAGCATTGGGAGGCAAGGATTACAGGGAGGCAGTTCAAGGTCCTTTATAGTCTATTCAGATTTACAAGGTTTTGATTTACTCTGCATTATTCAGGGTGGAGTTTGAATCTTGTCCCCTACTCTTCCCATGTTTAACTTGCCCAAATGTGGCTAACACAGACCCTAAATAGGATGTCAGAAACCTTGTGATGCTTAGGTGAGCTGTCCTCCACACACACAGAAGGACTGGACATTGAGCGGCCAAGATAATGTCTTATGACTGCATTAGTTTCCTTGATGCTTGTATGTAAACACACACATGCCTATACACACATACATCCATTGTGAGTGTGTACATACTCACGTGTTTGTGTATACACACACACACACACACACACACACACACACACACCCCTACCTTCGTCATACATACCTTCTCTTACTATCCACATTAGAAATGGCATACATCCCAGGACTGGAGACTTAGCTCAGTCGGTGGAGTGCTTGCCTAGTATGCATGGGGCTTTGTGTTCAATCCCAGCATTGAATGCTGCTGTGATGGTGCAGGCTTGTATAATCTTATCACCAAGAGGAGGAAGTGGGAGGGTCAGAAGTTCAAAGTCACACTGGGTAACATAGCTAGTTTCAGGCAAACTAGGCCACATAAGACCCTGTCTGAGAGAGAGAGCAGACGGCAGAAGGGAATCATCATGACTCCTTATTCACTGTCCACTGCCGATCTCTGCACTGCCCACCTTCAGTTTATTCCTGTTGCTCACTTAGATCTCACAGAAATGTGTCCTCCAAGCCCTCTCACCACCCAGACTCTGAAGAACCAGAAACTGCATTTAGGAAAGGGGATGAAAACCACGGTGGACGGGGAGCCTGATGCTCCACAGTGCCTTAGGCTGTCTTCTCATTGTCCTCGCCCACCCCTCCGTTACTCCAGGATGATTCTGTGCAGATGTTGGAAAGCTATGGATCACACCGAGCTGTTCTGCCTCTTCATTGGAAGGACGTCAGCGATCTGTGTATGGGAAAGTAGCCTGATAAATGTCCGCTTCTCAGCCAGCTGTTACTGCCAGTCTGGTTGGGAAACGTGGCAGGTCCACGGCCAGAAGTGTGATGTTGAAATACCCTGCATCTAAAAATTACTTTCCATTTTCTTGCTCTTCAAAGGGAGAGGGGATGACTGGCAACAATCAGGGGGTTGTAAGCCACAGTTTGAATTAGCCTCAACAGGATTTATGGTTTTTCCGGCTAATCTGGAGGCATTGTTCAAGTGGTCATTCGCATTTGGGTTACAAAGTTTCAGCCTGGGACTGTACTCAACCCAAGGATGATTGAAGGATGACAGCTAGTGCTGAGTGCGTTCTTTAGGTCAGAACTCGGAGAGGACCAGGAGACCACAGTCCTGGATGTCTGCCCTCTGAGGATTAGGACTCCAGCCCAGGCAGGATTTGGATGATGGAAAGACTAAGTGAAAAAAGAACATGTCAGGCCTCATTAGGCATACCATTGTGGAGCCTGGAACAGATGGGGGATGTCTGGGAACAACATACAAACTCTTGGAACAGGGAATTTACATAGGTTCTGAGTGACTAGGAAAAGCTCAGATCAGAAAGGGCTTGTGCATATAATGACAAGAGGTTTGATATGGTCAGAGAAGTGATTAAGAACGCTTGGCTATGTAAGCATGAGGACCTGAGTTCAAATCCCTAGCACCTATGCAAAAAGCTAGGTATGGCTGCACATTCTTTTTTTTTTTTTTTTTTTTTTCCCCAAGACAGGGTTTCTCTGTGTAGCCCTGGCTGTCCTGGAACTCACTCTGTAGACCAGGCTGGCCTCGAACTCAGAAATCCACCTGCCTCTGCCTCCCAAGTGCTGGGATTAAAGGCGAGCGCCACTATTGCCCGGCAGCTGTACATTCTTGTAATCCAGAATTGGCGGGGGGAAAACAGGTAGACTCTGAGAACTTATTGGCTAGCCAGCCTAGTGAAACTGTTTTGGTTAAGTGATAGATCCTGTCTGAAATCAATAAGGAGGGGTGTGAGAGAGACACCTAATGTCCTCCTCTGGTCTCTGCATGTGTGTGAATGGGCACACATACTCTTGCAAGCTCATATTCTTTCTCTCTCTCTCTCTCTCTCTCT
>NW_022196906.1:62013271-62051858 GCF_008632895.1 Mastomys coucha | reverse complement strand
ACACACACACACACGGCCTGGCTTGGACTTTTTAAACTTCAGAGCTTTGCCAGCCTCAGGGATGCACCTACTCCAACAAGGCCACACCTCCTAATCCTCCAAGTATTTCCACTCCCCAAGGACCAACCAGTCAAATAGATGAGCCTCTGGGGGCCATTCCTATTCAAACCGCAACATGATTCTTGTTTGATCTTACTCTCCCTATGTTTATGTTTCCGTATTGCTGTGGCACAAAGCTAACAACCTAAGGTAAGTGGAGAGGTCATTCTATAGACAGGCAGTTCAGCCTATTACAGAGTTGTTTAGGGCCATGACAATAAGAATGGATAATCACCCTGACTGCAACTACCTGAGAAAAGTCTCTGAGAACCAAATTTTCTTTCTGTCCTCTTTATCTCTTTCATGTCCTTGTTGGGGCTGTGCAAACTTTGTCAATTGGCTGGATTTCCTGAAACCTATAGAGGATCTTCCACTAATTCATATTAACAGTAAATAGTGTCTACTTATGTTTTAAAAAGCATTCTTTTTTGTTTGTTTGTTTGTTTTTCGAGTTTTGGAGACAGGGTTTCTCTGTGTAGCCCTGGCTGTCTTGGAATTCACACTGTAGACCAGGCTAGCCTTGAACTCAGAAATCTGCCTGCCTCTGCCTCCCAAGTGCTAGGATTAAAAGTGTATGCTACCACTGCCCAGCTTAAAAGCCATTCTTTCATCCACCCACTCACCTTTTTACCATTAGCCGACTATCCAGGGAGTCAGGAACTATAGTGGCAACCATACCTGATATAATGGCCACCTTTGGTGTGTAATCCCTAAGCCCGAGTGTCCAACCTGGCTGCGGACTCTGAGAATACTTTTGTTGTGGTGGTGGTATATGTTGTATATTGTATGTTACATGCTGTAGAAATCTAGAGAAGGGGTGCTTGTCTGACTAGAGACGATAGTGGGTGGCAGTTTCTAGTTTAGGTGATGTTTAAAATGGGTTGAGAGATGGAGGAGGTCACTGGGCAGACGTATAAAGCAGAGGTTGGATGATAATGAATCACGAATGCCTAGAGTCTTTTCTAGGGAGGCCCACATGTCATTCTGAGCTAAGGGGACAAGAGGAAAGCTGGGAGGTGCAATTTAAACTTGGATACCTGAACCATCCATCTGTGCTCTCGATCCGTGTGTTGGGAATACGTTGTGTGAGTTACGGTTTTGCTCTCAACTCTATAGCTTATGCTGATGATGATCTCAAAGGTATGAGGTTTTTGGTACTGAATTCAGATATGGAAACTAGGAGGGTTGAGGGAAGGAGTGCAAATGTAGACTGCTGAGAGGGACAGCAGGAACCAGGAGAAAATGGCCAGAGGAGGCCCCAAAAGGAGAGAGGGCTAGTCACAGGTCTGCTTGGCCAATAGGACTGGCAGAAAGTGAAGATGTGAGCCCGCAGAGCATATGATTTCAGACCGAACATACTTAAAGCAGGAAGTAATATCATAGGGATATTTTTACACTGTTGAACTAAAACATCTTTTAAGAAAAAAGTGGCTCTGAACATAATGACTTGGCTCAGCTCATGCAGCTAAGAATTCAGACTCAAGCCTCAAGTGTCTCTCCTCACCAGTCTGCCTTCCAGCAGGGAATGATTTACCCTGATTATCTTAGCTCAGAGAGTCTGGACTGCTCTTGAGGAGGCTAGAAGCTACTCTACAAATTGCTTGACTTGGTATTTTGAAAATATGATAGATTCAGGCATGAGTAAGTGTGCCATGCTGAATCCACACAGGGGAGCAAAGAAGGGGTGCTGAGCATTTGTGCAATTGAGGATATGGCACGTGCACTTAAATTGTACTTCTGGATATACTCTTCAAATTGTACCTCTGTATATTCTCTTAAGACGTAACAAGACATTTTTAGTTTCTCACTTCAGGAAGGGTAACCTTGGGGATCTTCTCTAATTGTTCTTGACTAACTCTGAAATTTTCTTAGGAATGAGCTGGGTTCTCTAGCTTGGGGACAGTATGCAATAGACAACACAGTATATTTTCTTTTTATTTACAATTTTTATTTACCTGGTAGTGAAAGCAAGAACTAGATTTTTAGACTAATTCATTGTATCATTGTTGGAAGTACTCAGTCTATTGTAATATTATAACAGTGGAAGGGACTGAAGAACACTCGCTCACTCTTGCTTTCCCTCTTTTCTCATTCCCTCTCCAGTGTCTCTTGTTTTCCAGGCTTGCCTCTATCTTGCTCTGTAGTTGATAATGACCTTGAACTACTGATCCTACTGCCATACCTTCCAAGTGCTGTGATTACAGGCCTGACTACACCACCAACCTGATATATATGAATGATTGGGGGGGGGGATGTATATGTGACAGTGGGTGCTTTTGGAGGTCAGATTGCCCTGGATCTAGAGTGACAGGCGATTGTAAGATGCCCATTGTGGGTGCTGGTACAGAACCAGGGTCCTCTGCAAAAGCAGTGCAGACTCTTAACCATTGTACCTCCTCGCTAGTCCCTTCAACATAGCTTATAATTGTTTTGTGTCTTTGATACGTCTGCTAAGATTTTATTAGCTTAGCACAAAGGTACATGATCATCAAGCAATGAAATGGGTGCATCTTACCCTGGACATTATTGTTAGATAGCATAGTAGAGGTGATAGAAGATACTAAAGTATACACTTTTAGAAAAAGATTTGTTTTTTATTTATGCATATGTGCATGCTTGCAAGAGTTTATGTGTACCTTGTGTATGCAGGTGCCCACAGAGGCCAGAAGGTGTTAGATCCCCTGGAACTAAAGTTATAGGTGGTTGTGAGCTACTATGTAGTCACTAGGAACTGAACCCCAGTCCTCTGGCAGAGTAGTCAAATGCTCTTAGCTATTAAGCCATCTCTCTAGTCCCCTAAGCTACACTTTTAAAAATTTGACATTAGTGGGACAGTTGTTGCAGAGGCTCTCAATCTTGATAGACATTTGCAACTTGCTAATTCTTCACTGTTGAGTGAACTATTGCACCTTCGCTCTATGTACTCGACCCAGCTTTGACAGTACACACATGTCACTGGGCACTGCCAGATGTTCCTTGGGGTGTGAAATGGCGTGTGGTTGGGAAGTGCTTATTTAGCAGAGATGAACATTTCTATAGCCTGTGGCTTTATCTCGCTTTTGACCTATCATTTGAAGACTATGTTCAATAAATTTGACACACATAGTTAATTCTCATTCACAGATTCAGCGTTTGAGAATTTATCTATTTGTTTGTAACCTCAAATCACTGCCTGTGGCACACCTGTGCACCTTTGAGGGCAGGCAGAGGCATGACAAATCCAGTTGACCCATGCTGAGCTTTAACTGTCAACTTGACAACCTAGAACTACCTGAGAGACCACCTCAAGTTGAGGAATTTTCTGAAGCATTTTGGTCTGTAGGCATGCTGGTGGGAGACTGTGTCGATGTAGTTAGACCCAGTCCATTGTGAGCATACCATTTCATGGGCCGGCCCTGGTGTATGTGGGAGTAGAGGAAGCTAGTTGGCAGTGGCAAGCATGCACAGAAGGCTCCATGAGCTCTTTGATCTTGACTGTGGGTGTGAGTTCCTGCCTTGGCTTCCCAGCTGTGTTGGACTGTGACCTGGAATTATAAATCAAATTCCTTCCCTGGATGCTTGGGTTTGCTTGTTTGTTTGTTGTTTTAAATTTATGTATGGATATATTACCTGCATGTGAGTTTCTGCCTGGTGCTCAAGGATACCAGGCAAGCATGACACTTCCCGTGGGTTTGGAGTGACTTGTTATGTGCGGTTTGGGAATCAAACCTGGGTCCTTTGAGTGAGCTTTACAGCCCCATGTAATAAATGTGTTTCAATCTGATATATATTTTTTTGCAGCCATAAGATATAATGTATCCCCTTTTTTGGCTATTTTATTTTATTTTCCCTCTCTATAATCAATAGAGGATGGTAAAAACTCACTGTTCAAGTATAAAAGTACTAAATGGTTGGATGCTATGAGTAAACACGATCTGGGGTCTTGTTTGGCCAAAGTTAGTACAACAGCTGTCCATGGAGTGATCAAAATGTGAGGTGTTCTTTAATATCCACGTGGCCCTCTAATTCTTGTCTAAGAGCTGTAGGCTGCTTTCATGTATGTGTCCGACAACCCAGGGACTGGTGGGGACTGTGAGAATTCCCACTAAGTGCAGATATGAGGCCTTGCACCAGCTGTCGGCACTACATGCAGAATGTTAATTGAGTCTTAAGTCCTACATAGAGATCAGACTTACCGTTTTAATGGAGTAACTTAGAGATAGATACTCACAGTGCCTCTGGGAAAGATGAAAACGCTAGGGTTGTGATCCACGGTAACCTGGGAGAGCCACAGACCTTGACCAGTGAGGGTTGCTCCTGGTCTGGTAGGATGAGAAGTTAGAAAGGGCTCTGATTATCTGTTCAAGCCAGGAAGGAATCTTCTGGAAAGGAAAAGAAGATTGTGATGATGCTGTTGACTGGGCTAAGGGGGTGTTTGCTGAGCAGCCGTCTCTGTAGGCATTGGCCTCTTCTTCTGATGAGACAGGCCTGGAAGCCTAAGGCCCACTTAGGGGTGTCTTGGACATAATAGCTTGGTACCTTGACCCTTCATTTAATACTCCAGCAGGACCCCAGAAGTTCTTTGCATGGATGTTGAGGATACTGAAGGGTCCAGTGTAGATTTGAAAAAAAAATTCGCTCCCTCCTCTCTCTCATGTATGCATGTGGTATACATTCATGTGTAATGTGTATATATGTATCTTTGTATATATTATATTGTCGTATTCCCTTAAAACCAGGCTCCTCAGTCAGTCAGCAAGCCCTGACAATTCTCTTGTCTCCGCCCCACTCTAGCCTACCAATGGCTCTGTGGTTATGGGCACATGTGTCGCCATGCCTTGCTTTCCATTCGTGCATTGTGGGTTGAACGAAGCCCTCATGCTTGCACAGCAAGTGGCCTTACCTCTGGCCCGTCTCTAGCCCTCTTAAGGGAGTTGGGGTCTGCATGAAGAGAGTGAATTTAGGGTTAAGAAGAACTAGCTATAAAAGGAGAAAACATCACACAAGATGTGTCCCGTGCCATCCCAAGGCTCTGGCGCCTTGATGTCACAGGGATAACCCTGTCCATGATCCAAGAGGGGGCAGATCCAGTCAGAACCAAAGACTTGAATTGTTTCCTTAGTATCTTGTAAGCAGTCTTTTTAGCAAGTAGTCTCTACTGTCTACGATTACTTTCGTTTCGGGTTATGTTTATGCCCAAAGGCTTTGAGTCCTAATGCTGTGACAGCCTTTGTAGCCCCCAGTGTCCTTCCTGCAGATGCCTCTCAGGCAGGCCTGTCGAGCTGTGGACTACAGATCCGGGTCCACCTGGAATAGCTTTTCTGTTGGGAATCTACTGCTTTCTGGGCTCCAGAATAGAATTCCCTCTGCTGGAGAAACTTCCGCCAAAGCTTTGGAAGCCACTGTTGTGATTTGCTTACTTGTTTCAGTCATCTGTGACAGAAACATGGACCTTGATTGTAGAACGGCAGGCATTCTGCATTCCACCTCAATTGCATTTCTCAAGGACAATTTCCCTGTGCGTGGCATTTAGAAACAATTTTCTCCCCCAGCTACCCATTGCGGAACTCTAGAGGATGCAAGCATTTGATTGGGCCAACTACTAAGCATACTGTATTTATTTTGATAAGTTCTAAGCTACTTCAGGAGCCATTTGTTTCTTATTTTTTTACCACTCCACCTGCCAATGCCTTTAACTGAGTTCAGGAGGTAAGTCCTGCAGAAAAAGGAAAGGCGTTTATTTCTTCACCCCTCATGGGTGAAGAATGGGTTCCTGAGACAAAAGACAAGAGAAAAGCAGTTTCTTAGTGAATGTGGTGGCTGCTCCTGAGTGTCAGTTTGACTCACCTGGGAAGAGGGAACCTCAAATGACAAACCGCCTCCATCAGATTGTCCTGTGAGTTTGTCTTTGGAGCATCTTCCAGATTGCTGATGGATGCGGGAGGGCCCAGCCCACCGTGGGCAGTGCCATCTTTGGACAGTCGATATTTGGCAGTGGCATAGTCTGCAGATTCCCATTCCGATCCTGCTTAAATCCCCCTGAACGAACATCACCCTTCTGTTTAGATTGCTATCTCTAGTAGAAGGGAAGGAGGCCATTTGGAGGAGGATTCCTCCAGCACCTCTCTCCTGTCTGTCAGCATACAGTTAAGAGCTCTGGTGCCTTCCCTAGGGATTGCTCTGACTAAAATCATTGGAATTGGAGGCAGGAGAGGTTGCCAAGGGAGCCTCTCCCAAGCCTGGGTGGGCTGTGGGCTGTGTAATAGAGGCCAATGGATATGAACAGAGGCCAGGAGAACTGTGGGAGGAAGCTTCGCTTCACAGTGGGACTATCTACCTTGTCCTCTGTGTCCAGCTGCACCGTTCTTACTCTCCTCCGCCATGTCGGAGACCTGTCTCTGGAGAGTGCTCTCTGGTGGACCCCACCTTTCCTGACTTCACCAGATTCCTTTCATGTTAACCCTAGTCCCACTTCACCATGATGCCGTGTTCCTCGGATTTCTTTGCCACGTGTCTTTGGGGTACTGGAAGCCCACGGTGACACAGTTGGGTACACAGGGAGGACTTTCGTTTGTTCTTGGAAGTGAAGAGCCCCAGGGTTGTGTGACCTGGGCTGCGATTGCCACAGTGTTCTCCTGGCTCCTCAGCCTGCTCACAGCCCTGCAGTGTAATTCTTCTTCTTCTTGTATAGATGTGTCCACAAGGTTCCAGCTTCTCTCCAGTTCACTGCAGCAGCCTTTATTGTTGCCCCAGGTTGGCGCAGGATCCTTGGCCTGGAAACAGATGAACTGTTTTAGGGTCCAGGTTGCCCCATTTCCGAAATAGCTTTGGTGGAGGAGATAAGACAGATATGCAGATATGCATGGGAGCCCTTTGGATTGGGAAGTCTGCTTTCCCCCTATTGAGTGTTCTTGGTTTAAACATACATTGTTTGGAAGTAAAATTGTCCTACACCCTGTTTGTTTTGGATACCAGAAGCTTCAAGTACTTTGGAGGATGTATTCCCTACCTGTGTAGGACTTGGCCCTGCCCTACTCCTCAGTTCTGCTTTTGGTATGGTGGGGCAGACCCTGCTGAATTGTATACCAACGGCAATCAGATAGCATGACAGGGAATGAGGACAGCTCTGTCAGGAGCAGTGTTTGTTATAAAAAAAAAAAAATGCATGATGGGGTTTGAAGTCCTCATCAGCTGTTCCCATGAGCTGAGTGAGCAGAGCTGAAGCTGAATGTGGCGGCTGCAGAGGGAAGGCCAATACAGCCCTGGGTCTTTCCAGCAGGGAACAGCAGTCAGTTTGCTTTTCCATGTGTACAGAACGTTCCCACTTCCCACTCTTCTTGTAGAGTCGGAAAGGAGAAAGAACTCATCATCCCGAAGTGAGAGAGTAGAAAGCCACTCAGCCTGGTTCAGGGAAGTCAGGGCTTGGCCTGGGCTCTGTGTGACAACTTCATTAGGGGCATGTGTTGTTTTTTGAGTGGCAGGAATAGTAAGATTTACACCTAATCAAGGAAAGGCTTGCCAAACAAACGCTCGGGTGGGGTTTCCTGGGTAGGAGTGTGATATTGTAATAAATGGGAAGCAGAGCTCTGCAGTCCAATCTCTGGTCTGATTGCACACATTACAGCGGGGGGCCCTGTTTTCCAGGAATGCAACACACCCCATGTCCGAGGCCCCTCCTAGGAGGGTGTGTCTGCACTTCCTCTAGCCTCTCCTTAACTGTTGGGGCTGTCAGAGGAACTGAGGGCCTAATGTGGGAATACCTAAGATGCCTGCCTTAGGGCCTCTGCCTTGGAATCGCTTGACAGGTGAGTGGACCTTATGTGAGAGCCCTTTAGGGACCGGTGTGGTGTGATTAGATTCTCCAACCTTCAGAAATGAAAGTGAGTGCGGGCCACTGACGTGCCAGTAACAGTCTTGAATGTTTCTAAGCACTGGTGGGCAGGGCGCTTTCCAGAAGGCAGAGGAAATCATGCTTGTGCAGATCGTGCAGAGAGGACATCGTTTTTCCCTGTCCTGGCCTGGTGGTTGCCTAAGGTTTTAGATACTTAGCCAGCCACTTCTGCTTCCTTAGGGGTTCCCTGGGTTCGGCCTTCTGAGCTTGGCCCTTTAGGCCTTCTTTTCTGATCCTCCAGTTGCTGAGTCCAGTGCGGTCCTTCTCTGTCCTTTCTACTTAGTCTTCAGAATGGAACATTAGCTCCCATCAGAATCTGTTGTCTCCTGTTGCTCCCTCTTGCTCTGTTCAGCACAGCAGGCCATAGCCCAAGCTTACATGTATCTTTATTCTCCCTCTTTGTTTCTTTCTTAATTTACAAGCTCCTCAAGACCAAAGCCAGTTTCTCCTGAGATTCGTGATACTTGACCTATAACTGTTACACCCGGGCAGCTGGCAAATACTGTCTCTTAAGTAAGATATATATGTTCTATTTTTATTTTTGACTAGAACCAATTTATGCCACTTCTCAGATATATTTATGTCACATTCCTACCTATTTAGGATCTTGACTTTTTCCTCTATCTCTGTGACTTGGTTTTATACACATATCTCTGCTCCATACCTATTGGACTTTGAGGTACCAAGAATCCAGTGATGTTTGGTCCAGGATAACCAAGTAAGTCAGCCTCTCATACCCGGAGACTCTGGGGCAGTGGTTCTCAACCTTCCTAATGCTGCAACCCTTTAGTCCTGTTCCTCATATTGTGGTGACCCCCAACCATAAAAGTTTTTTCACTGCTACCTCATAACTGTAATTTTTCTACTGTTATGAATCTTTGAATAGTACTGTAAATAATCTGATATTTATGATACTTAGGCAACCCCTGTGAAAGGGTCATTCAACCCCCAAAGGAGTCAGGATTGAGAGCCACTGCTCTGGGGTGAGGTCATCACTTTGCACTAGCTGTCAGTGGTAGGCAGTGTTGACTTCCAGCCTGCCTCTCTGCCAAGGTTCTTGTCACTTCTTCCTGGTCAAGTCCCTTCCAGCCTTCTTTAACAGTCCCACTCTCTTTAACTCTCGAATCTCGTCTCCTGTTCACAATGCTTTTTACATGTGCTGGCCTGGCGCACAGATTACAGTCATTTCTCTCCCGTGTCTGTCTTTCATGCCTTGCCAGGGATCCCTCTGTGATCCCTTAGCTTTCTCCATTAGTGTCATCCAAAAAAATCATTGCATGAGGGGCCTCTAGGACATATCGTATATGACCTGGTCAGTCTGTTAAAGGTCTGTCTGTCCAGTGGGTTGGAGGTAGTATGTAGAGGCAGGGGCTTGCCGTTTGTTTTTGTTCCCCAGCACATAGTCAAGCATCAACAGTAGTGTTTGTTGATCTAGTATATTAGTACATAAGAAATATTCTCTGTCTGTCTGTCTGTCTGTCTGCCTGCCTGCCTGCCTGCCTGCCTGCCTGCCTGCCTGCCTGCCTACCTGCCTGCCTGCCTGCCTGCCTGCCTGCCTGCCTGTCTGTCCTGCAGATGGGGTCATGCATGCTCTACCACTGGCCCACAGACTTTTCTTTTGTTCCATTTTCCCATGTAGCCTCTGTGTTGTCTTCTCAGCGCTCATTGTTTTCCTGGAAGATGCCAACCAACACTGGCTCTGGTGGAGATGCTGTTTCAGGTTGTCACTCATAGTGGCACAAGTGGTTTTCTTAATTGACCTTCATGGAAGCAAACCTAGAATTCTTGGCTTTGATGCAGAAAAGGTATTTAAGACAAACCAGTAGGAAGCGCAGTTGGAGTGTCTTCAAGGAGATTTAAAATACATAGATATTGTGCACAAGGGTTAAGAGAGCAAAGAAAAAAGAGCTGGGGAAGAAAGTGAAGCTACAGAAACCGTGGGCATGCTTTCTTCCGAGAGAGACTCTCGTCTTTAACACTGGTGGAAAGAATAAGGCATGCCAAAGTGTGGGTATGGGATTCTCAAGAGTTAAATGCCTTAAACTTTAGCCACATGCACCATATTTGTGACTCTCAGGTTATATCCAAAGGGTTGCTAACTGCTTCCACCCCCACCCCTACCCTACCCCACTTAATAGGCGAGGTCATAGGATGCCCCTAGCTGCCTTGGGTGAGTATGTGATATGATAAAGTAAAGCCAGAAGCTCTAGTTTAGGATGTGCACTTTATCTTTGAATGGGGTTTCCAAGAGTCCTAGAGAACTGCAGGGTCCAGTTCAGAGGGGACAAAGACTTTAACCCAGTGTTGTTGATGTGTAGAATTCCTGATTGTCACCTGAACCAGGTTGGAGGGTGAGCTATGAGCATCCTCACCCTTTCCATGTTCCCATGGTTTTCTTGTCTGTCTACCAGGCTTTGGGAAGCTGCTGCTTTCCCTTGACAAGCATGCACTCAGAAATGCTGATAAATATCTCACTGTCTCCTGGGTAATTAGCCCCCAAAGAGCTAAGGGTGCCTGCAGGAGCTGCTAATTTGTGTATGTCAGCCTGCCAGAGACTCACCAGCAGCAAGACCTGACAAGCTGTTAACAAGTGTTAAACTCTACAAGAGCTTCCTGTTGGGGGCTTCCAGATAGCACCCAGGGGACAAAAGTCCCTTGATGGCCAGGAATAAAGGACATTCCGGAAACAGCAGTTTTAGAAGTGTTTACTAGCTTGGGAATGATGGAAAGCCACCTAAGTTAGAGGACCCTTGAATGTTTAAGTGGGAATCAAGGTAAAAACATAGTGGGTGACACTAGGGGGATAGATGAGCTGCCTTTTGGAGAGGTTTTGGAAATTTGATCTGTGACATAGCTTTAAAATATTTCTGCCTGGTAGAAGGTTTTAGGGGCTCTATGCTAATGGGTGTTTAAGAGCAACAATTAACATACCACTTTGTAATTAATTATGGGCCATCCAGGCAACAGATGGGGCCTTAAATTCCTTACATAGCCACATGTTAATTTGGGGGGGGTGGGGGAGAAAACTATTTTTATTGGCCTTGTTTGCTAGGCAGCCTCTTTGAACCTCCAGCTGTCTCTGGGGTTATCTTATACATGGTGTTAGTGTTGTCTCTGCCAAGAAGTCCCTCAGAATCTCTGTGTCTTAAGCCGGAATTTGCATGTCTACCAGGCACAGCAGTGACCAACAGCTTTCAAGGAGGAGGATAGACATTTCCTGCCTTCTAGAAGGTTCTAGTCTTCATAGATTGTATGGCTAAAGTCTAAGGTTTAAAATTGCCAGCCATGTGCAATCTTAATCTTTTTAAGCTTCATTTTCCTCTCCTGTAAAGTGGGACTCAAGGTACATCTTTGTAGCACTGTGAGGAAAAGCCAGGCTGCTGCAAGCTCTGGGCAAGTGTAGTTTGTATGGCTGCTGCTGGTGTGCTAAGAAGATACTGAAGATGCAGCATGGCAGAGGTTCCCTTCGGTGAGATGGGGTACTTTGCGACCTGCTGGGTAGCACTGGGTGAAGATGGGGGACTCCTCAGAGAGTTTACTTTGTGTGAGCAGGATATCGATTGAGGGTGATGATGCCCAGGAATGACTCAAAGCAGAACCCCAAACCCTCTTGGTACCTTCATTCCAGTGAGAGAGGAAAGTGGCTACACACCCTCTGTGGTCGTAAAATCATGGGGGTAAACAGGGTCAGGCAGATTCGAAAACATGAACCATTTTACTGGGACCTGGAGGTCTTGTGGGTTTGTTGGAGGGGTGGTCACACTGGGGGTCCTTCTTAAAGCTCCCTGGCAGCATGGCTAGCCTTGGGAACAGATCCTCCGTTTTTCCTTTCTGTTTGTTTGAAGCCGAGTAGCCCAGGCTGGCCTCAAACTCACTGTGTATCATTTGATCACCTCAAAGTTATGCACTACGTGCCTCCATCTCCCCAGTGCTGGGATTAAAGGCATACACCACCGTACTTGGTGTTAGAGATCAAACCCATATCTTCCTGCATGTTAAATAAGCACTCTGCCAGTCGAGCCGTGTATTTATAGAAAACATGCACAAAATTTAAAAGTAGAAGAGAAGTAAACACCTGTAACTCCACTGCTCTGGCAGACTTTGTCTTTTGATTAACTTCTTTTCAGATCCACCTTTCCCTCATGAGGTTCGGCTAAGTACTCACACAGGTAGTACAGAGAAGCTGCCTGCCTTTCCCACTCAGCGAGGGGACAGTGTTTTCTCACACTCTCATGAACAATACTTTTCAGATAATGTCCTTTGAGAATATGGAACTTAGGGGATTTAGCCAACTTTGCCTGCAGTTTATGATGCTGCTTCCAAGTCCTCCCTTAAAGAATCAGGGCAGGGCTTCCACATGTTATCACTCCCTGATGGTGATGCCTGCAGTTCAAAGATGTTTGAAGTACCTTACCTTGCCAGAGCTTTTTTCTAAAACTCTGCACTTTCTTGAAAGTCTTCTTAAACCTTCATGGGACTCAGAGCTGCCTGGCTAAGGGAGGGAAGAAGGGTGGGTATGAGCAGTAGGGGAGGCAGAGAAGTAAGCAAGTGGCTATTCTCCCTGGGGTTTTTGAGGATCACCAGGAGGATGCTTAGAGTGAGGTGTGAGTGGTTCATGGTGATGTGTTAGGCCGGCGGGTCACGTCAGAACATACCACACACTAGGCCCAAACAGTTCCACATGTAAGAGGTTTAATTGAGAGAGAGAGGGTAGTAGTGTGGAAAGAGAGGAGGGGGAGAGAGAGAGATGGAGGAATGTTCTCCTTTATATATGGGTTCTGCCATAGTGGCTGCAGGTAAAGGTGGGAGGTGAGCCCAATGGATTCTGGGAATATGGTGGCTGTTGCCATGGCAACAGATCCGTGGACCCGCCCATGCATCGCCACAGGATTTGGATGCTCTGATTGCTAACACATGGTATTCCACTAACTGGTGGAGGGATGCTTTGCAGTTATGAGGGGGGTTACTCACACTGAAGAGGGGGACTCTGCAATTTTGGGGGTGTTCTTACTGAAAAGGGGTCTTTGCAGTTGTGGGGGGTACTCACACTGAAGGGGGGCTTTGCAGTTAGAATCTTCTCCACTTGTTCTTACGTTGTAACTCTTGACTTAAATGTCATTATCACCTGTTAAATTGACAGACATTAACATTTTATGTTCCTTAGTATTGTTTAATTAAAGGCCATAAATCCGGACATGAGAGGAAGAGGGTTAGGACTATACGTTGAGCAAGGAACTATGGCCTTTGACTTAGAGGGTACTTCCCGTGGGGGAAGGGAGCATGAGGGGGGTGAAGGGAGCATGACGGGGGTCGGGGGGAGGGGACCATGATGTGGGGGGAGGAAGGGAGCATGACGGGGAGGGAAGGGGATAAAAATTCTGGCCAGGCAAGGAAGCATGTAGTGTTAGTAGGGACTCAAGGCATGGGCTCTCCAGTGATGGGGAGTGAGCTCTGTCCCTGCTCATTTTCCTGAAGAGGTGTATTAGTCAGGGTTCTCTAGAAGAATACAACATATAGGCTGTGGTCTAGCCAGTCTAGCAATGTCTGATTACCAACAGAATGAAATCCTAGCAGTGGTTTAGTCCATGAGACTGAATGCTTAGCTGTTCTGCAGTATATTCAGGAATCCCAAAGAAGTATGCGCTTATGCCGATGAAGAAGTGGACTTTACCTACAGCAGGAGCAAGCAGGCAGAGAGCGAGCAAGCTTCCTTCCTCTGTGTCCCTGCCACAGGCTGCCAGCAGAAGGGGTGACCCAGATTAAAGGTGGATCTTCCCACTTCAGAGATCCAGATCAGAAGTAGGTCTTCCCATCTCAAAAGATTTAATAAAGAAAAAAAGAATCCCTCAGAGGTGTGCCCAGACATTTGCCTTTTAGTTCACTCCAGATGTAGTCAAGTTGGCAACCAGGACTAGCAGTCACAAGAAGGATGCTGACAAATGCTCTCCTCTCCCTTTTTCCTTTGCACCCTGGCTTGTATGCCATACTTGTGCAGGGCCCTAGCTAACTCCGTCATTCCAAATTTAGCATGTGTCTTTTCAGCCAACCCCATCTCTTTTTACTTATAACATTAAATGGTTATTTTGGGGCCTATTCAGAATAGGTAGCAATTTGAAGTAAAGGCGGAGAAGAAGGAAGTCTACATTCAGAATGAGTGGTTAGCTCTAAAATTGCTGTGAGCAGAATGTGTGGCCTGTGGGCAGTGCTCAGTAAATGTTTCTTGTGGTGTCTGATGACAGTCACTTATCAGTGATCCACATTGTGTGGTGGCTGCCATCCTCAGTGACTCTGGTGGGAAGGCTTGCTTCTCTGCGGAGGTGCTCTGCTCCTTGACACTGGGAACCCTCCCCTCTTTTGACTGTGCTATGGGGTTGTCCTTTGGCTGGCATATTTTGCCTGAATTCTCAGGGCTCCCCTTAGCCTCATCCACCTGAGCTCTTCAGGGCTGGAGGAGGACACCCCTGGAGGAATCACACCTGTACCTTAGGCTGGCTACTCTGACAGCCTCAAGGCTCCAGGGTTATAAATGGAATTGGGCTGAGGGAAGCTGCTCCGTGATTGTGATCTGGGCTGGATGTGCATAGCTTGAGGAGCTAAGGTGCCGGACATGATCGGTGAACACCAGAGATGTCCAAGCCAATGGCTTCCAGGTCTTATAGGCTAGAAGAATGAAGTTCACAAGTCGCCAGAAGGTGAGTTTACAATGGAGTATTAGAAAGGTTTACAGGTAGGATCTTAAGAGATAGGAAGGCAGAGCTCCTGTGTGGCAGAAGTGGGTCTCAGAAAGTGGGGTACCATAGAGGGTCCTCTCTTTATGAGGAGTTAATAAGATTTTAATGAGTGGAGTTATGGGGGTAGGGTGAGCTACTTGGTCAATGGAGTGTTTGTTGTGGAGTCAGACTGTCACTTATCAGCAGTCCATGTTGTGTGGTGGCTGCCTTCTTCAGTGGCCTTTGTGGAAAGGATTATTTCTTTGCAGTGGGCTCTGCTCCCCCGTGTCTGATTTTTTTTATGAAGCGGAAGAGCTCTGAAAAGCGAAGCTCAGTGGCGTGTGAGAGATTCTTGTGAACATGTGAGAGAGGTGCGCTGGGTCTCATGACATCAGTTATTACTACAGTAGCATTCATCATATGTGCATGGAAACAGCAGAACTTAAGTGAGAAGCTGATTTTGATCAGGATGCAGGTGAGTTGTAGGTTATAATGAAGAGTTAATCATCAAGCCAAGCTACTGTGCCCTGGAGCAGTAATTCTGTGTTTTTCTTTGTTGCTTTCTTTAGGCCTAAACACTGCTTCAACTCTTCAGTGATTATTATGTCTGCCTTCCTCCTCTCTGCATTCTGGCATTTGTTTTTTCCTTTGTTTTTCCTTTTCTGAGGACTCTGTGGTCCTGATAAACGTTAACGATATCGACTTGCGCGTGCAAGCATGGTTTGTGAGTGTCTCTTGAGAAGCTGGGAAAGTTGGAGACTCTCCTTCTTGAGCTCTCTTCCACTAGCTACAGCACATGGGCGAAGGTGCCAGGCTGCTGTGAGGCTGGATCCCAAGTGTGTCAATAGCCCGTTGGTTCCTACTTCACCAAGAACAGAATAATCTTGGGTAAACATAGCCGTTGGAAGAAAGCAAATATTTGTCTTGGCAGTCATTGTCCTCAAGAGTCTGGCCCGTCTTACAGACAAAATAGGAGGTAGACCAGAAGGCCTGGCATAGACTAGTACATTGCTTACAAACCACTAGAAGTGCACATGTAAGGAGCATAAGGAAGGCAATGTCCCAGGGGCCAGAGCCTAATAGTAATTCTAAGTGGTGGCAGAGGGCCAAAAGTTCAAGGTCATCCTTAGCTGCACAACAGCCTGGTAAAGAACTTGCTTTGCAAGCATGAAGTCCTTGGTTCAATTTCTAGAACTCGTGTTTAAAAAAAAAAATCTTGGCACAACAGATTGTACCTGTTGTCAAATTAATAAGGAGGTAGAGGCAGAAGGTTCCTTAGGGCGTAATTGGTGATCTTCAGGCCAGTGAGGAACCCTGTTTCATAAAAGAAGTTAATTGAAGAAGACACCAAATCAGCCTCTGGCCTCCACTCGCATGCACCACATACAGATGCATATACTCATACATACAAAGTGCCCTACTTGAACATGTTTACACATACATGCACTGACATGAGAGCACACAAGGAGACAATATCCCTTCCTGCCTCCTGCCTCTCTGTCTGTTTCTCTTTTTCTCCACAGCCGTGCAAGCAAGCAAGCAAGTCTGAGCACTCCTTTTTTCTTTTTGAATTGTTTTAACTGGGGCTTCTTAATTTTACCCTGTTGGCAGTTTAGATGAAATCCATCTTTGTTGTCTAGGATTGTCCTGTGCATTGGGTGGTGCTTGGAGCTGACTTTGGCCTCTACCCTTCACGGTGCCTATAATACTCTTCCCCAGTTTCATCTTCCAAAATTCTAAAATGTCCCCAAATGTCCCTGGGGAGAGGCTACTCCCTTGTTTACATGCCCTGACTTAAGCTGGTCTTCCTCAAAGTGGCCAGTGTGATTCCAGTGGTGTGGAAGACCTGAAATTGGTGGATAGATGGATCCTCGAAGTGGCAGGCAGTGTCTGCATCTCTCAACCTTGACTTCTGTTGAGAGCTTCTATCCTAGCAGCAGTGGAACACAGCTATGGTGCGGCTCTCACAGAAGCAAGGGTGGTTAGTGATGATCAAATCCATGTTGACCATTTCCTTTCAGGGCAGGCATGAGCTGTTTTCCCCCTCTAGGCTTCTCGCCGTTCTATGATAGTTTTAAACAGGGCATGCCAATTACAAGGAGGATGCTTGGGAGATGGGCCTGACACTTGGCACCTCCAGTTGTAGATTCCTCAGCTGGCCAGCGAAGCATGACAGGAGTCTATTGCCCATCATGTCTGGGAATCAGTCAGACTTACTTTTATGTCATTGGAAGCAAAGACGCCAACCTTTGATGGCAGGGTGTTACATTTTTTGGGCAGAGGTAGTTCCTGGGCCTTCTCAAGCGTGACTGCACATGCGTTCCACCAGCCAGTCTTGCTGCTTTAGAGACATGAGGAAAAAGGCTCTGTCCCCATGGAACTGCCAATCCTCCTTTAAGGCTTATGCATTGTATTCCTTTTCAGAAACACATCTTGGAGCTTAGAGTTGTTACAAAAATGTCTCACTGATACAATTACTTAAAAAATGAAGTATTTCTGGGCTGTGGAAATGGTTTGGTGGGAAAAGCACTTGCCATGCAAGTATGAGGAATAAATTTCAGACCATGGGCACCCACATAACTAAGCTAATGGGTGTGTGGTGGCCCCCACTGCAATCCAAGCACTTGGGAGGCAGAGGCAGGATTTCTTAGGACAAGCTGGACGGTTAGATTGGAGGGATTGGTGAACTCCAGGTTCAGTGAGAGACTCTGTTTCAGAAAATAAAAGGAAGTATTATTAGAGAGAACAACCAGACATCAACCTCTGGCCTTCAGATATACAGGCACACTGGTGCAAGCAGGCCAGCACAGACGTGCACCCAAATTTACAAATTTATACATACACACATATATAGCCTCTATAGTAATCCCCATGTACTCCTCAGTAAGTGTCCAAGCGTGCCCTTCCTGTTTGAGCTAGACCCATCCCTCGGATGAGGATTGTGAAGTCGAGGCTCTGTAACACAGCATTCCCTCTGTGTTTCAGTCAAGGGCTCCAGAACACTAAGGCTCTTTTCTTCAGTGTAACCACCATTACATATTGTTTGTCCTTCAGGCCTCAGCCTGTCTTACCTCTTCACTTAATCCAAGGCTCTAGGGAAGGAGGGATACCTGAAGTCATCTTTTATTCTCCTTGCCTCTCATGTGCTAACGGTTGAAGGTGCTGCACTGAATGGGTTCTTTTGGATCCTAGATTTCCACTTATTCTCTTCCAGTGTTCCTTCCGGATTCTCTGACTCTGCACAGGCACAACCTTCTCTTAAGGAAAATGGTCAACTGTTGGGTGCCGGGGCTAGCCTGATGGCTCTTCTCCTGTGCTGCTTTCTGCTTTCCACCCCTTAGATGAGGCCTTAGATCAGGGGTATCAAATGTTTTCTAGTAGCCTCAGGCCTGGAAAGCATTATATCTCTGGTTCTGTATATTCCAGCTGTGAACAGACCAGAGTTCATATTTCCCGTAGATGATTTTAAAGGCTGTGTCTTTGCTGGTCTGAGAGGGGAATTCATGTGGACCTGACTCACTGGTACTGCTGACTTCCGTTTTCTGTTCTGTTTCCTCTTATTTCTACTTGCTATATCCCTCCCATCTTGACCTAGGCATCTTCCCCAACTTTCACTGTCCTCCATTTAGCCAATGTCTTGCTTGATATCCGGTCCCTTCTTATAGGCACCCTACCCAGAGGCAACCCTGCCCACACTGAAGATAACATTTTCTGTAACATTAACTCCCTTCTCCCCCAAAAAAGAATGATCCCAAAACTGGGCATTGATTTTGTAGAAATGTTTATTCTTTGTCAGAAAACAGTTGTCACAGTGCAGCCCAGAGCTAGGCATGGTCTCCCAGAGGCTATTCCCCTCTTGATATATCCACCTTGATTACTCCCTTCAACTAGGCTGTGACGTCACTGTAGCCTCCGTGTGGAAGCTTCTCTTATTCTACTCTCTCAGTACCCTGATTTCTCTTTGTTCTTTACTTGGTTTCCTCTGACAGATTTTAGCTTCCCCTGCGACTTTTACTTTAAGCCCTTGGAGGTGGCAGGCAGTATGCCCTCCTCTGACTTCAGTTTAGGCTAACAGCCTGGATGCACCATTAGAGATCAGTGATAACACCCTGAAGAAAGCCATCATCCTGTTCCCATATGGCATCCTTTCAGGTGCCACTGTACACCTGTGCTAAGGTCTCCATGGGGAGCACATAGCATCACTCTTCAGAGAGCGCACTCCTCTCTTCTGCTGGGAACCATAGTCCCAGAAGAGGGCATCTCTTGTTCTGCAGATGTCCTAGGCTGGGGGAAGAGCACTGACTGTGACAGAATTTTGTCTCTCCTTTCTAGAGGAATTGTCTCCTCTCATTTGCTTGGTGTCTCGTTTCTCTTGAGTCTGTGCCTAGACCAAGTCTGGAACCTATCACCAACAGAGTAGCCCTTGGGGGAACCTGGTTGAGTGATCCCTTTCACACATTAGGACACTGTACACAGTAGAGAGGAGAGAGCCGTGTTGGCTGGCTGCCTGCTGGTTAGTGTTGGAAGGTGACATGGGCTCAGTCAGGTAGGCACTTGGCTCATTCCTTGATTCCTTGCAGAAACTCCGTCCTTGACCCAGGGTTGAGGAGCTTTGAGACCAAATGTAACTAAAACGACTCCTAATAGAAGTTGTGTGCAGCTTCCTCCTGCTTCACTTCTCACTCTTTGAGCTACCATCTGCATCTGTGTCTCCACTAAGCTCCACAGGAAGTATGGGCATCTTCTGAGGACTCTTAGAAAGCTCTGCATGTCCTTGATGTGTGGGACTGCTTCCTTGCCTAGAAACGTTTAGCTTGGGAGCCCTTTTAAAAACACAGTTAAGTGGCTTGTGAGATGGTTCAGTAGGTAAAGTGCTTGCTCTGCAAGCATGAGGACCCAACTTTCTATCTTTAGTACTCATGTAAAAAGCCAGGTGCAGCAGTACTTGTCTGTAGTCCCTGCTCTGGGGAGGCAGATAAGGGTGTCCCAGGGACTCACTGGCCAGGAAGTCTAGACAGTTGGTGAATTCCAGGTTAAATGAGAGATCTGGTCTCCAAAACCAAGCTGTAGGGTTGTAAAAGACAACAAATTCCAACCTTCGGGCACTCCACGCATGCATGTACTCATCCACATGTATGCACACATATACGCCACATGAACACACATACATATACACACAACAACAAGAAGCATAGTTTATGAACTTATGTACATGTACTTTGTAGTTGGCCTTTTGTTTAGTTGAGGTATAAGGCATACAATCATTGCAAACATGAACATCAACTCATGTATATTTCCATCTGAAATCAGGACCCATCAAAACTATATTATATTATTATATGGCTCATAATTTATGCTGCTTTACCATTGAAGAAATACACCATTTTGGTTGTAGGTGTAAAAATATGTGGTATAGAACCTGGTCCTGTCTAGACCTTGGGGTTGGCTCTGTTCTATTCACCTCCTCTTCATTGGGTTTCTCTTCTTCAAATCTAGACTCTTACCTCCTTGTCCATTTATCTCCTCCTAGAAATGGAAAGGGAGGCCAACTAGGAAATAGGGTGTTCCCATGGCGTGGTCTAGATCTGGGCATTTGATGGCATCTAAAGGAAGGTGCAGTTTCTCATTTCTTTTCTGCAAGACTTGGAGAAGTCAATAATTTTCTTTGATTGATGAAAATATCTTCTAATTATTCTTTGACAACATCTTACATGTTTACGCTGTACCTTGATCATATCCACTAAACCCCAGCTCTTTTCCTTCACTCCTAACATGTCCCTCTATCTCTCTTCCCCTTTGTCCTTCCTTCCTTCCTTCCTTCCTTCCTTCCTTCCTTCCTTCCTTCCTTCCTTCCTCCCCTCCTCTCCCCTCTCCCTTTTCTCTTCTTTGGTAACCCACCAATTCTAATTAGCTGTCTGCTGAAATGTTGGTGGATCTTGTTGGTTTGATCTTGCACAGGTAGCCACTAGCAGGTGACAAGTGACCAGTCTTCTTCCTAGAGATGCTCAGCCCTTCCTTTCGTATGGTTGAATGATGTTTGGGATACTTTTCCAATTTATGTAATTCTAGAATCCCAAGTCCATATCAGTCAGGTGTAATATCATTATAGTCTAGTTGTAGAGATTAAAAAACAAAAACAAATATGGCAATAGCTTTCCAAGGAGAATAGCTGTTATATATTGACTCAGGCTGGAGAGTCCACTCTGGGGATGATGTCATGTTCTACGCTCAAGGTAGCTGTGGCTGTTTTATTGGAACACTTTAATCTTAAAATCATAATGAGAAGTGCTCAGCACCATTTAGGCAAGTGTACAAAATAGTCGATGAAGGAATTCCGAGTGAGCTAATTTTCACTTTGGAGTCATGCTTAAATAATATTGTTGGTGGGAGGCTGACAGAGACATGGTAGCATGGTCAGGAAGCAGCAATGGAATGTAGGCAAATATTGTCCTGAGAAAAGAACACAAAACAGACTCACTGGACACTTTTTTAAGGCGAACTTATTTAAGCCAATATATTTCAATCATATTGCAAAATATAAAAGATAATGACATGTTCCTATTTGATCCCCCAGTGTCCCGCTTTCCTGCCCTGGCCAAGAGCTCTCTGAGGGGAGGAGCTCTGTAAGCTCGGCATCCAGGTCATCAAGCCTGCTCAGTCCTGCTTGCCTTGCCTGTGCTTTGCTGTATACAACTGCAGCAGAATGAGGAAGATGCCTGCAGTTTTATTTGATGTCAGCTAATTTCAAAGGGCAGACAGCTTCATTATGCTTCAAAATCTTAGCCTTCTAAAATATATGTGGAAATCATAAGATATATGACATTTATTTAAGAATTGTCTCCACCGAGGGCATGGAAGAAATACAAGGTGATCTAGATGAAAGATGCTTGGTTAGCAGCCAGGAGTTGTAGCAGAAAAGGGAAGAGGGCAGCTGCTCTTAGTACGTATGATGGAGTCAGCTTAGATTGGGACCGTCCAAAGTCAAAGCTTCCTGCCCACCTAATAGCACGGGGCGGGCTCCCTGCCTTGTACATGCTAGGGACTGTACACTCCTGAGAGCATATCCTGCTATGGATTCCGAGCCCGAGAAAAGAGTACAATTTACAGCATAGAGTGCTCAAATGCTTTAGCTGCACACTCTATACTACAGTCTGATTGGCTGATTGTATTTGTGTACATGTGCAAGTAGCGCACTAACTAATGTGTAGTTTCTGTAGGATCTTAAGAACAAACAAACAAATTAAATCATTCTAAGTTGGAGACTATCTGAATTCAGGGTTTCATCCAAATGATTTTGTTTTTATATTTTTTATTTTTATTTTGGTTTCTTGTGATGAGTCTCATGTAGCCCAGGCTACCCTCAAGTTCCATATTATAGCCACAGATGGTACTGAAATTCAGATCCTCCTGGAATTAGCTATGTAGGACCATGCTGGCTTTGAACTCACCTAGATCTGTCTGACTTTGCCTCCAATTTCTGGGATTAAAGTCCTGTGCCACCTCGTCCAACCATATTGTTGGTGTTGGTGGTGTTGATGTTGTAGTTGTAGATAAGGTCCTACTATGTAGCCTAGTCTGGAGTTGTTCTGTGGCCTCCCTCTTGCTGTGATTAAAACTAGGTCCAGCCAGTTTGGACATATTTAAACTTATTTTTTAAGTTTTTTTCTGTTGATTGACTAGCTGTATTTGTATGCACGTAACATGCTTCAGGACACACATATGGAGGTCCAAGGACAACATGTAGTATTTTCTCTCTTCACCCTGTGGATCCTAGAAATCAATTATGGGTCATTGGGCTTGCTGCTAGGCACCCTTACTGATAGAGCTTTCTTGCTGGACACACACACACACACACACACACACACACACACAGCTTTTTAAACAAAATTTTAATTGTGTATAAGGTATATGAAAAAAGAAATCCTGAAATTTTGTTACCCAAGAAAGCTACTGTGAACCAAGAAACATTTTTAAGTCCTGTAGCAGATAGTCCATTCTGAAAGATGCTTTGAAGGGACACACAGAAAGAGGCCTTCCCTCATCTTGTTCTCACAGAGATGTTTTCTAGTTAGCACATGCCTGTGGGGATAAGAGAGGAGAGGGTCTGTGGATCCACATGTACTGGCTCAGCCATAAGTGAAAAACCACAGATAGCTGCAGTTCATAGGAGGGAGATTAACCGGAGACCTGGCAGCCATGTTCACACAGCTCAGGGTAAAGGTACAGAGACACCTGGCCCTGGCTGCTTGACACCAGGCTCTGGGCAGGTGTTTGAGTATACCTGCTTTGCTTTATTATTCTGCATCTGGAACGACATAGGAACTATGTCACAGTGGATTGATAGATGACACAGGGAACGTCTTAGACCTATGAAAATTAAAAAACAAACAAACAAACAAACCCAGAAAGAGGATACTGTGGAAGGCAAAGCAGAGGGTGCTGGGATGAAAATCAGAGATAGATGTGGGGAGACATAGGCTGGAGAATTTATTCTTATGGCCTATTGAGAAGAAAAGGACATTTTCAGTGGGATAGAAAGCCTTCTGTCAGAGGTGCTGGTGTTTGGATCCATCGTGACTATGCAGAGGATCAGTGGCCCTGTGAAAAAGAAGAGGGTTGAGCCTTTTGGAAAATAAACCAGTTGTTAACTTATCAAGACTGAACTTCATGCCCCCTCCCCCCAAGACAGGGTTTCTCTATATAGCCCTCTCTGTCCTGGAACTCACTCTGTAGACCAGGCTGGCCTTGAGCTCAGAAATCTGCCTGCCTCTGCCTCCTAAGTGCTGGGATTAATGGTGTGCGCCACCACTGCCCAGCTTTCATGTTTTTTTTTTTTTTTTGAAAGATGCATTTCGAAGCTTTCAGAAGATGCTAGTCAAGGTCAAGTGGAGACAGATCCGTATTTATCAAAAACAAGTGGCTTTGATTTTCACATTGCTATTTTTTGGAGTGTCTCATTTGACCAAATCATCTTTCTCAACCATCACAGGTTCCTTTTTTGTATTGGGTTGCCATGAGCTGACTGGATTCCTGGTGGCCCTTGAATTTTAGTACCTTTTGGGGTTGAGTGTCGTTTGGGGTTGGATGTATTGGTTTACATAGCCCAGGTTTAGCCAACACTATTCTTGTGGACATGAACAAATGTCTATTCACTCTCGGCAGGAAATTGATAGAACAAAGTAAAGATACCACCGAAGTCTAACTTTGTGAGCCAATGAATTTGTTTGGGTTACTAACAGGAATATAGGTAGGTTACAAGACCAGGGATGATTCAGAAGTAGCTGTAACACTAAAAGCCTACCTCAGCATTGCTTAGGAGAGCTGGAAACCTGGAACTTAATATACAACGTGAAGGTAGCTGGACACGCTGGACAGTGTCTCTTCCCAGGCAGCATTGCTGATGTTGACCTTATCTACAGTACTTGTTGTTTACATAACCTTTGAGAGAGAGGGGTCTAGTGCATCTGCTCAGTTTCTGGGACTTCCTGAGTTTTATGAATTGTTTACTTTCTGAGTCTTAAGGAGCCTTCCTTGAGGGTCTTTGGAGCTTTAGAGGATATTACTAAATAGCATAAGGCAAACGACTGACGGGGCTGGAGGACTCAGACATTGTGTTTTGGGGTACCTATCCTTCATATAGGCTATTACTCCTAGCTACAGGCCAATAGTGGTCCCTTACAGGCTGCAGTGTTTCTATTACATAGGAGAAATAGATGATTTTCTCACTATGGGAGCCAGATTTTGTCTTTGTGTCCTTGAGTCAAATTTAGCATGATCAGAGCAACTGTGCATAGTGCTGGTATGGACAAGCCAGTGATTTAAAGATCATGGGGCCCATGAGTTAAAAGATGGCCACGAGGTAGGTGGTACCCTCCCAGGGACAGTTGTGGGAAGGTAGAGCTCAGAGTGGGCGGTCTGTCTATTCTGGTTTAGGGCTGGGACAGATGCAGGTAACCTCAGGCCATATCACCAACCGCAGGCTCAAGACCCTTGTGGATCACGTTGCATGCTTGACAGGCTCTGGTCCACAGGATCCTCCCTGGTGTTAGTGCCTAGGTGATGATTTGTACGGTCACATCCCAGAGCTGTGTACTTGCTCCAAGTGATGACCCTGTACTAATGTGTCATTATTGCATAAAGTCCTGTTCTGTGCCGGCTGACTCCTGCAGGTTTATATCTTAGGGATTTTGACAGATGTCATGCATGTATGTCCCTCACCAGAGAGCCACACAAGAAGGTTTTACTACTCTTCAAGTCATCCACCTCTGCTAGTTTTCACATCTCCTCCTGCCTGGCCTACAACCTCTGACCCTTTCACCATCCCCTTAGCACAGCTTTTTCCAGAATGATACATGGCTGGAGTCATTGGCTGTAGAGTCTTTTTAGTTGAGCTTCTTTGCCACTTTTCTCATAGGCACAGTGGTAGATTGCTTGGTAGTGCTGACTAATATTGCACTCTCCCAGCCGTCCCAAGAGAAGGGCTCATGTGAGTAGTGACCCCCTGCCCATTGTGTACTCTCCTGCACTGCTGAGGCTTGGATTAGTGAATGGCTGTCAGAAAAGGCAGATGCTCTGTAGGGTTCAGGGGATAAGTTGCTTATTTAGTAGTCAGTTTCTGCCATGTTTTACTTGTTACTTCTCAGAAAGCCTTTTGGAAATGACCAAGTCGCCATAAATATGAAATAGCATGTTTTCCTAATTGACAGATCAACCAGGAGAGAGCTTTTTCAAAGGCAATAGGCTTGTGGCTGAAGATCAAACATTTGGTCAGTGCTTGGGAAAAACTTCTGAATTAGAAAACTTGAGAGTCCAAACGAAGACAATCATCAGAGTCTGGTCCTCTTGTTTTGGTTACAGAAGCATGTCTATGCATAACTCCATCCTGACCCTGTTTCCTCTAACCTCTGAAATCCCATCCTAGGGAGTTATTACCCATATAAAGTGTTGCATGTACATTTCTCAAACACTTATTGCTCATTTAACTTGTTTTAGGAACTGTGCTCTAAGTGGAGTCTAGAAATAGAGGGCAAGCCACAGTTCCTAATCTGAGGCCTTACAGTTTAGACAGTGTTAGAAGACCCTGCATGGCTGAGGTTCCCTTTCGGCCCCCAAATTAGGCACAGACTGTACCCAAAACTTGTTTTCACAGAGAGATCCTTTATTAAGCAGGGGAGGAAGGTTAAAGTGGGTGCTTTCGGACTCAGGCAAAGGAACAGCAGTCAATGCCCATGCAGCTGTAACTTTTAAGAAAGAAAAAGGGGGGGGGGGGTTCTGTGTTAGAATGGGCTTGGGAGCACTGGTAGATCTGGTTGGAGTTTGTTTAGCAGATGAACTAAAGGGGGCTTGGACACTTTGAAAACTGGACCTTGGTAGTCAGCCTCTGGGAGAGGAAGTGGCCAAGGAAGGGAAACGACCTTGGTGGTGAGCTTTAGGAATGTAATCTAATGGTTTTTAGCAAGGGCAGAGGGAATCAGGGAGAAGAGCAGGGCCTGCCAGAGCCACACTCACCTCCTTCCAGGCTATCCAAAGTCCCTCCTCCCTCTAGGAAATTTTAGCATAGTACTGTACCTATAGAAGTTAAGGTGTCTTACCTTTAAGCAGGTGGAAACTGTTCTGAACAACAAAGCAGGAATTGGGCACTGTTTCCCAACTCTTCTTTCCTTGGCCACCTATAAAAAAAAAAAAAAGCCTTTCCCAAGCTTCCAGAACCTACTATCAGACTTTGTGATGATTACTTTTTTTCTCAACTTGACGCAAGCTAGAGTCACGTAGGAAGAAGGGATCTCAACTGAGAAAATGCCTCCATTACATCAGTCTGTAGGCAAGTCTGTGGGCATTTTAAAAATTGATCAGTGTGTTGAGGGCCCAGCATACAGTGAGTGGATGGAGCCACTGATAGGCAGATGGTCCTCTGTTGTTTAAGAAAGCTAAGCAAGCCATGGAGACTAGGCAACAACAGCATTCTTCTGTCCCTTCTGCTTCAGTTCCTGCCTTCAGGCTCCTTCGTTGAGTTCCTTTCTTGACCTCCATCAATGTTAGACTCTAACCTTCCTCCCCAAATTGCTTTTTGAAGTGGTGTTTATCACAGATACAGTGAACTTAGTAGAAAAATTGTTACACCACCTTCAAATGAAGAAAGGCTTATGTAACTATTGTATTCAGAATGTTAAATTTAGATTAATAACACATCAGATACTTCCTAATACCTGTATGCCGTGTTTGGTTTCTGGCCTCCCCAGAAAACTAATCATGAAAGCTTATTTGTGTAGAGTTTCCCACTTCTAGAGAACTAACTTGCTGCTGCTTCTACTAAAGCAGTGGTTCTCAACCTGTGGGTCATGACCTCCTTGGGGCTACATATCAGATAGTTACAGTAGCAAATTACAGTTATAAGATAGTAAAGAAATAGTTTTACAACATGAGGAATCATATTAAAGGGTCAAAGCGTTAGGAAGCTTGAAAACCACTGCAAGAAAACCTCGTGCATTGCTCTGTGTAATTGAAATTCCTAGTTGTTCACACATGAGTCAACTAGGCTTCAGTTAGAAACAGAAGTCAGTGCAGTAATGGACTGAATATGGCAGTTGGTCTAGAGATAAAGTCATAGCTACACACACACACACACACACACACACATTCTGTTGTGGAAATTGTGGATTGGAAAATATGCTAGAAATAAGATGGGAAAAGCAAAGCTTGTTGAGAAAAGAGACAGCTAAGTTATTTTAGAGTACACATTCCAAAGCTGCTATAAAATACAAACCAGAGGATGCACATAGAGGGGAGAGTGAATTCTAGGACAATAAGACTTCCTGACCCCGCTCAGATTTTTGATCTAGAAAGCATGTAAAGGGGGAATACTACAAAGCAGCAGGATTACAGCCTCCCACTCACGTGGCCTCTGCGTGAACACACACTTTACCCCGCCTCCCTCTCACGTGGCCTCTGCGTGAACACACACTTTACCCCACTTTGCATTAACATCCTTTGCACCATTAACTGATCATTTACAGGATTGTTTTTAGTCATTTAATTAATGCAAAGTATGTCTTTAATAATCATTTGCATAGAAGAACTAATTAAAACATTTTCCAAAGTAGTATATGGGACATTTATCCTAAGATGTAGACCACAAAAATAAAGGATTCCGTGTGTAATTGCTGGAATCATTTAGTCCTAATCACAGTTAGCATTTTAAAGCATCTGAAATGTTTCTGTGGTAGAAAACTCCTTTTAATTTTTGTTAGGCCAGCGTTTCCCACATTCAATGAAGAAACTTTTGTTAATGTGATACTTTTTATTTTTAAGATTTTATTTTAATTTTATGTGAAATGTGTACACCTTATCTCTGTGTCTGTATGTGTACTGTGTCTATATACAATGACCAGAGAAGGGTAGATTCCCCACCCTAGAACTGTGAGGCACCATGTGGATGCTGGGAACTGAACTCAGGCCTGAACTAAACTGAGCTGCAAGAGTGGCAAGTGCTTTTTATCAAGAAACAATCTCTCCAGCCCTGCATGGTTTTGGGGGTAAAGTGATTGGTGTAGGGAATACGATTTGTAGATGAATATAAAAGATGTCCTGGAGTCTTTCTTTTGGGTCTTGCAGAGGACAAAGTAGCCTTCTTTCTAATCTCCTTGGAATGTCTTGAGTGTTCCTGCTGCCTGGTAGCTTTTCATTGAGATTCTTTTGCCTCAGACCAGCACCCAACTTCTAGCTGGCAGGTTAGTTTGGGGAAGCCAGGAACAGAAATGGCCTCTCTCTGGGCAGTCAGATACTTTTCCAACCTAGCAGAGTCAGAGTGGGGCTGTACTCACTGAACTCTTTTCAGTGGAAATATTCTCTAGATGTCTGCAGGAAGCAAAGAACAGACATGGCAAGGGGTAGAAGTTGGAAAATGTTGGGAGAGTTTTAGTCTCAAAATGTTTCTTCTTCTCTCTCCCTTTGATTCTGGCCATTGCGTTGTGTGGCTGTCAAAGAACAAACAAACTCTGTCTTGTTTCTTCTTAGATTTTCTGAGTTTGAAAGACAGTTAAGAACTATGTATAATGGGTTTTTGCCACTTGGCTTCGTCATAATGTCTGAATACTATAGTTTGGGTGCCGCGGACTGGGGTTTCTTGCAGGGGTCCCTTATTCCGCGGGACGATGGGTTCTGGCCAGGTGGGCACGGGATTCGGCTTTGACAAACAGACTACACACGAGTGGTGTAAAATCTGAGTGTATTTCTTTAAAAATGACATGAGGCTTTTACAATCATTGCAAAAGAGAAATGAAAAATCTGGCAGCTCAACAGTTGAGGTACCTCTGAGGCTATCTGAAACATACTGGGTCTAAAGCAGCAGCTATCGCCTCTGAACTGGTGCTGCATCCCCCAGGCCCAAGCACTCTTGGCCCTGGGGAATGCAGGTGCATGAATCTGAGTCCTAGCCCATCTAAGTTCTAGTGCTAGTCCTGCATGTGAGTCTAAGTCCTTCTTCCTCCAGTCTTAGTGTTAGACTGAAGTCACGTAGGCAAAACGACCCCCACACACCCAGGTCAGCAGGGTCTGGTAGCTAGGTGTGAAGCAGGAGGAAGAGGGGTGGAGCCCTCTCTGTTGAGGTATTCTTATGCTAATTCTCTGGTTCTTGCTGGAGGCCTGCAGAGGAGAATCTTGACCTAACACTTTCAGCTAATGTCTTAGAGTGAGAGAAGCCTTTCAATTACTCTCTAGTACTTAAAACATTAAACTAGGATAGTTGGAAACATTGGTGAAGGTCAGAAAGCAATGTCTGAATTTTCTCTTGCTAGCTGTAAGAAAATGATATCTTGGTGAGTTCCTAGCATACTAGTACGAGGACATATCTGGGCCACCTCTGAGTTTGGGGTGCCAGGTGACAATGCGGAGGCAGGAGACTGACTTTCCTTGAAGTTTACGCCTCAGATAACGCCTTCACGCAAAGTGTGCATGGCATTTGGGGCTACAAAATACTAGCATTACTAATGCCATAGACATACATACAGGCAGGCACACCACAGGGTGGTGGAGTCTCTGAAGAGAATCCAGGGCCATGCGGCAGAACGAAGATCCCTCTTCTAAGGTCAGAAGAAGGGAGGTCCTGTGCCCCATGGTGTATGAGGAGCTTGCTCATCTTCTGGGCTTGCAGTCAGGCTGTCTCTGAATCAGGGGTAAGGATGGGATGGGGGAGAATCTAGAAAATCAGGTCATGTTAGGTCTGGTAATTTCAGGAATTGTCAAAAATTCGGCCTCCAATGGGGAGCTTTATAAAACGACATGGCCCTGGCTGACAGTGCTCTTCCTCATAGTGAATGAGAAGTTTGTGGTAGTAGCTTTTGTTGACTTCTGATCGCATCAAGCAGTGCATTATGGTATCTTCTATACAGCAGGCCCCAAGGAGCTGCCAAGGGACTCAATCAGATAGTCCAGAGTGCTCCTTGGAAGCAAGTGTTCTTCTACCATTCTTGAGTCAAATTCAGGTTTAACAAGAAAGAAGGACGTTAGGACTAGGCTTGTGGTTTGCTGATAGAAAGGGCTTGCCTGGCATAAGCAAGGCCCTGGATTCCATCTTTAGCACCACAAAAATCACACCAAGCATTTTAAACAGATAGCTGTGCCCACAGGAGGCCTGTTCTGTGTCAGCGTTCTCTAGGGACCTGTTAAGATCAGACAGTGAGCAATGAGTCTGCCACAAGCTGATTCTATCTCTGCTTCAAGGGCCTGCTGCTCAGATAAGCCTCATAGTGGCGGCTGCACTTTGCCTGTTGTATTAGTTGTACCTTCACCCTGAGCCTTGCCCCCTTCCCCACTGGTTTTCATTACAAAGCAGGAAATTTAGGCCCAGAGGGTTTAAAGCACATTGAGGGCAAATGAGTAGTAAATTGTTCAACCAAGATCAAATTTCTTCCTCTTAGCCACTGTGCCTTCCCTCAGTGTAAGTTGAGTCTCACGAATCTTGTTTTTTTTTTTTTTTTCCTTTTTTCTTTTGTGTGTGTGTGTGTGTGTGTGTGTGTGTGTGTGTGTGAAAGAGAGAGACAGAGACAGAGAGAGAGACTTAGGATATATGACATGTTATTCTAGCTTGTATAGGACTGTATGTTTTGGCTTGTATGTGGGTGTGCATACACATTTACACACAGTTATGTGGAGGCCTTACTCAGTTTCTATCACTGTGATAAACTCCATGAACAAAGCAACTTGGGGGAGGGCTTATTTGGCATACACATCATGATCGCAATCTGACACTGAAAGACAGCAAGACAGAAGCTCCATCAGAAACCTGGAGGGAAGAACTCACATAGAGACAGTGGAAGAGGGCTGCTTACCAGCATGTTCATTGTAGGAAGTCACTCGCCTCTTTCCCTCTGTATTCACGGAGGCATGATTTCCCAGTCAGATCCAGAGCGTGCTCTCCTGCTTGCCCTGGCGCTCCCCTCTCAGCACCTCTGAGGCTGCAGCTATCGAGAGGCCACCAGGCCCCCTGTCCTTCTGGAGGGTGTCAGGAGTTTAAAACGCTCACCTTCACACTGCGTGCGGAGTACTGGAACTGCTGAGCCATCTTCCCAGCCGAGTCTCCATCTCGAGCTCTGCGTAGACATGCTTGGCATTGAGGAGGCTACCTGGCTTGGGTGGCTTGTGGCTTTTTCTGAACGGTGTGTTGCAGCCGTAGATATTTAATCTGAGTGCCATGACAGCTCATCTCTGAAACAAAATACTGGCTCTGGTCTTTTGTCTAACTTCTGTGGGCTTGTTCCAGGGAGAGAGTGAGCTGCAAGTAGATGAAGGAGAGTAATAGAAATATGCTTTAAAGACGTCTCTGCAGCCACCTGGAATTGTGGTTTTTCTAACCAGGCGCATAATTGTGATAGGCTAGGAATGCTTGTATGATATGTAACTTAGAAGTCTTTAAAAATAAGGCAAGGAGAGGAATACATTTATTTGTTTTCTAGATGTAAAGTGAACATAAGGGGCCCATTGTGGGAATAAATTATTTTATAATTTCAATGGAAGACTAGGTCTTTTAATGTATAAATAGGACCTAATAAAGATAAACCTGTGTAGTGGCTAAGCATACTGATATAGAATATTTTAGCTGTAGGCTGGCTCACCTGCATACTTTATGGTTCCTTTGTTTCTCTTTCTATGCAATCTGCCTCCTGTTAAATTAGAAGTTGTGTGAGGCCCGAGAAGTGGCTCAGCCGTTAAGAACAGTTGTTGCTCTTGCAAAGGACCTGGGTTTTGGTTCCCAGCACAACTGTTCTCAACTCTAGTTCAGGGGATTTGATGCCCCCTTCTGACTTCAGGGTACCAGGCACAAACATGTTGGCCCATGTATATACATGCAGGTAAAACTCAAGCAGATGTAACCCAAATAAGTCTAAAAGAATTTCATATGATTCTACCTATCTCACGCAACCATTCTCTGCCTGTGGGATGTGAGGTTGGGAGCTACCCAGCTGACTCTAGCTGGAGGTCACACAGTAGGTGAGTTATAGGCGATTCATCTTCACTCAGGGTCACAGGATTACTGTGTTTCTTTTCCAATAAACGTCCATCATATTTCTTCATCATAGGGAAAATTTATGATTCACTTTGCTTCATCTTAAGGGGAGTATTAATTTCCTTATTGGTTGGTAAATTATGAACAACAACTTTTTGTCATGCATGTAAATATTTTTCATGTTTATCTTTTTGCAAAAGTATCCATGGAATTTTTTGTCATATTTTTTAATTTGTGTATTTTAATTTTTTTCTGGGCATGTGTGTATGTGCACATGTGCATACAACTACCACTGGATGAGGGTGTCAGATCCCCCCTGAAGCTGGAGTTTATATATATATATATATATATATATATACATATATATATATATATATATATATATATATATATATATATATATATATATATATATATATATATATATATATATATATATAAAACCATATATATATATATGGTTGTAGCTGCCTGGTGTGGGTTCTTGGAACCTAATTCTGATCTGCTAGAGCAGCAAACATTCCTAACCACTGAGACCCTAATTTAGTTTTTTTGTTGTTGTTGTAATGTAGCAAGCCACATGCCTTATTCTTTTATACTTTCAAATTTTATCTTCATGCTTAAAAAGATCTTCATTATCCTAATGTTATAAAATATTCAGACACATACTCCTTTGCTAATCATTTGATTCTGTTTTCAGTTCATGCTTTCATAAGTTGAGGAGACATAATAAATAATATAATAATAACATTACCAACATAATTAAACCATATAATTGATTACCTCGTTTTCCTTTCCCACCTAGGCCTGATGACATGTACCTGTTCTACACGAATACTCTGCTTGTTGACAGCTTGCTCTGTGTACTCACTATGACTAGGTTTTTTGATAAATCTGTAATTGATGGTGTTTTTCTGCCTCTTGTTGGGTTTCCACTGAGTAAAGTGTCAGAGGGTGAGGTCTCCAGGCCTCAGAATGGACATGACAAAAAGCTGAAGCAAGAAGGAACTGCTTGATAATTGAATCCCAAGAACTAAATGGGAGAGAAGCAGACAGTTCCGCATGCTAATGGGGGTGTGGGAGGAGAAGAGGACACAGGGCCTCAAATTGGTTTAGACATGGTGACAGGGTGCAGGAAGAAGGACACATGGAGTTGGTTTTTTGTTTAAATTCAAATCCATTAAAGCCTTCCTAACACAGAAGGGGTGTGTGTGTGTGTGTGGGGGGGTGTTCTGTCTCTTTGCCAACAGTAATGTAATTTTGGTCTTTGCATAAGTGTCCTGGGACCTCAATTCCCTGTCCGCACAGCAAATTCCCAGCACATGTGGTGTGTTGGAAACTCATAGCTTCCGGAGTTATTTCCTTTTGTTCTTAGTGTAGGGAAAATGACCAAACGTATAGACTTTTTGCTCACAGCCTCATGTCTCTAAGGGTACTTGCTTCTAATGGTTTTTCTTATTGTTCTAGGTATTGCTGCTTGAAGCTTCTCACTCCTCAGGATCTTTTCAGGGAAACTGAAACTGAATAAACTGAGAATTTAGGTAAGTCTTTGAAAACAGAAAGGAAGGAAGGAAAGAGGGAGGGAGGGAGGAAGGGAGTAAAAGAAAAAAAAACACTCATTGACTGAGTCCTGGGGACAGGAGCGTGTGTTGGTATCTTCCCCCAAAGTGTTTCAGTGCTGTCCCTTACCCCTCCCCTGTGGTGCTCCCCGAGGTGTCTGGGCTGCAGCTGGTGTGCACAGTCCTTGGTCATGGTGCCTGCTTCCTGTTTGACAGCATGGTTAGATAGGTGAGAAGGGATGGACCCTGAGCTGGGCTTCTCCCTTACCAGATCGTCCGTCCTCATGAATCCCCATTCACCCCCACTGGGTTGCTTTGTACATATTTTGAGAGGGTGAAGATTGGAATTGCTGGGTAAAGAACTAATCTACTAGAAACTCCCAGTAGCCCTTGAAATGGAAGTGAGTGGCGCCTGGGGGCCTTCAGGGTCGGAGAAGGTGGCTGTTGAATGGGAGGAGTAAAGATGAATTATAGGTAATAGGTTTTTCCTTGTAGGACAGCAGGGTCTCAGGTGGTAAGCATGACAACTCTGGACTGAGATGTGGGGATATGCCTGCCAGTCCTGGGTCTGCTAAGGTTTAGTCTGATGGGGCAAATCTAGTCAGACAGTGAAATGGGCCTGTCAGTGCTTCAGCCCTCAAGTAGTTAGTAGGCCACCCACGTGTTTCAGTTCTAGTCCTAACTGGCTCAGGACCCTGGGGCAGATCGTTTCTATCTCTGTCCAACTCTGTCTTCATCTGTAAAGTTTGTGGGATGGTCTGGGCTAATTGTTTGTATGCTTTGAGATTGGGGGGGGCCGGGGTAGCAAAACCATGTTAGGAGCAATTTCCAGTATCTTTTCCCTGAAGATGAACAGATGATTGTTGGAGCTCAGAGGGAATGCAGTGTTTATTTATTTGTAGTTCTACTTCCTATCTAGAATTTTTCATGATAGAAGATTACAAAATAATACTATTCCCTGCTAGAATCATCTTATGAAAGAATGAGTATTTTGATACTAGAAGATTAGGGACAGGGTGTGGTGGTACACGCCTTTAATCCCAGTATTTGGGAGGCAGAGGCAGGCAGATTTCTGAGTTCGAGGCCAGCCTGGTCTACAGAGTGAGTTCCAGGACAGCCAGGGCTAGACAGAGAAACCCTGTCTTGAAAAGACAAAAAAACCAAAACAAACAAACAAACAAACAAACAAACAAAAAAAGGCTGGTCTTTCCCAGCCTTTCCTTCTTTCTCTGCGAACCAGTGACCATCAATGGAAGACTCAGGAGCAAGGGCCTAAGGGCTGACATTGTTATGCCCTAGAAGTGTGTCCTTTTTCCCAAACTGGAAACAAGGTTGTAACCTAGGCAGACTTGTCGACATTCGGGAAATGCCCTTTCAACTGACATTGTGGAACTAAGAGAGGTCAGAGGTCAATCTGACATTAAGGGACTGTTCTACTGGGAGCCTAGGTAGAAGCACCTCATTTTAATAAACATAGGATTTCCTGTCATTAGTGGGGAGTGAAAGCTTGATCCTGATCTTCCAGTCTGATGAAAGGCCACAGCAGCTTCCTTCCCAGCGTGGCAGGCAGCTCTGGCCAGCGTTGGGTACTTAGGACTGTCTGTTTCAGAATTGGGAAGAGGCGAAGGGCGTGACAAGATCTTCAGAGAGGTGAGCTTGACACTTGGGCCCTAGAAAGTCAGTGGCCCCAAGTATGACTTCATGGATAACTATAGATCAAGGGCGCAGCCAAGAGTTATGAAGTTGCAGCAGTAAGATCTGAGTCAGATGTGAAAGGAGTGTACGTGGTGACATCTGTGTTGTGGGTGGTGGAGAAGGCATCGTACAGTTCCGTTGACTTCTCCTTGGGTGGTAATGGTGGCAGTGGTGATTGTGATGTGTGTGTGGATGTGTTGCAGACGGAGAAAATCATGGCTGGGATTGCTACTAGACAGTGAAGTCGTATGAGGGACAGGCAGAATGCTCCTTGCTCCAGGAGGTTGCCACCATTCCCTTACTTCAGAGAGCCCTGGAGGTGCTGTGTTGTCCGTGTTTAGGGCGTGGCAGCTCAGTTTTGTGTTTCTCCTCATCCTGTGATTTCTGGCTTATGTTTTTGCTACCAATTCCTTTTTCAGAGAAACTCAGAATGGAGTTTGACAGTCTTACCTGGCTGTCTTCTGCCCTGGCACCCCAGCTCTTGGCTTACTGCTTGTTTGTTATGCTTCAATTCTGTCTCTACCCCAAGAATATTTACTCACTGCTCATTTCAGGGGTGAAAAAAGCTATATCAAGCAAGAGTATAGATGTTGCCTTAAATGTGTAGGAATCTGAGAGATCACCTGAACTTTTGACGTGCCTGAAAGTGTATATGCTAGGTGGGGCTTTTATTTTGACATGAACCAGTGAAAGGAAAATTGCTTTAAGGGATCTCTGGACTCCAGATTGGAATAAAATTTAATGAATGAACAATGAAACCAATCAATCATGTTCAGGAGCTTTCCAGAGAAGCAGGATGTTCTGGGTGGGATCTTATAGGGATGAATGGTTAAGGGCTGGAGACAGCCATGCTTCTCAGAAATTGGTGTGGGCTTTGAAAGGGTCCTGTGTAAGCATGCAAGTGTATGTGCACGCCTATGAGGACCGAGATGCTGATGGAAGGGTGGGGAATGATAAATGGTTAGTTTAGTTTTCTATTTAACGGCTCATGATGTGTTCTGGATTGGAGTGGCAGTGCTATCTGTTAAATTTATCTCTATTCACTATAGCTTATTAGAAAAATATTTTAAAGACCATCTTAAATTTGAAAAACCAACAAATTGGTTTGGGCTCTCTGGGAAATTTGTAGCTCCCATTGCTGTTTAGTGGAGGATAGCCAATCTGTAAAAGTCAAAGTAGGACCAGTATAAATACTTGGCGCTCTCTACCAATCACTTAAAGGCTATGATGTCAGTGGACAAGCTCTTCCCATGCCTCCTTTTCTTCATTAAAGATGAAATCAATCATGCGCTTTGATCTTCCCACCGTGCACCGTCAGCTGGTTTTTGACTTTGGCTACTCCGTTGTGTCCCACCATGGGCTGCCTGAGTGACTGAGGGTTCTCCCTAGATCTGGGTTTAAGCACCTGCCCTCAGACCCTTGCTCTGCTGCTGTGATGCATGCTTTCAAACAAAAGCTACCACAGCTTTCAGATTGGTTGTCATCGTTAAACTCATCGATGGGCTGGTTAGATGCTCAGTGGGGAAAAGCTCTTGTCATCAAGATTGATGATCAAAATTCAACCCCAGGACTCACATGGTGGAAAGAGAAAGTCTGTTTTCCCTATATGCTATCCTCTGACCTCAACACACACACACACACACACACACACACACACACACACACACACACACCACACTAGCATATATGTATCCTCACAGGTACATAAACGTGCATACATACCACAAAAATCAATCAATATGAAATAAAAATAGATTAACCCACAATTGAACATGGTGTGCCATTTCCTTGAACTTGGTGGTTAACTATGTGTGTCCATTTTTTTTTTCCTTTGAAGTTAAGAAATCTTAAGGGAAAAGTCAAAATTCTAACAATTGATTGCATTTTATGGAACCAGTGACTTTTTTCAATGAGTGTTTTTTGCTTGTATTTACATATTTTCCTTTGGAACATGAACCTTTAAAAAATAATTCAGTCTTCAGGGCTGGAGAAATGGCTCATGAGAACCTGAGTGTGAATCCCCAACATCCACATGAAAATCCAGGTGTGACAGTGCACATGAAATCCCAGCACTAGGGAGGCAGAGACAGGTGGGTACTGAGCCTCAGGGCCCCTGCGCAGACACAGGAGCATGTACATATATGTCCAAACAAGTGATCTCCCTTCTCTTAGGCTTCCAGATTTAGAAGATTCAAATCGATCATGAGAATTAGCTTTCCAGATTTAAAAAAATAACTAGTCTATTTGCAGAACTGAAAAGTGACTTAATTAAAAAAAACCACAACCCACACTTTAACGTCACCTATAATAGTAGCAATATCCCATTGATGAGTGTATTGGCAAAAGCTGAGCAAACTTCCATTGCTGTGTTGTAAAACAGTGATGAAAATAGGGGGCCTTAAACATTAAGTTCAACTGTTGTATACAAATGATTTTAAAAAGTGGGGCTGAAACAGATAGCTTAACTGTTCACAGCATTCCCACCTTGTCCAGAGGACTCAACATCAGTTTCTAGCACCCATGTCAGGTGGCTTACAACTGCCTGTCACCTTCGCTTCAGAGGAACTGACCCTCTGTTCTGACCTTCAGGCCCAGGCACATACATGGAACACAAGCATGCATGTATGTATGGGTACTCACATACACACATATGCACAAATACACACAAGCACTAAGTAGTTCAACATTTTAGTGGGAAACATCAAAAAACTGGATCACAAAAGACCTCATATAGCCAAAGACATCATGAACTAAAAGAATCTAATTAAAGGCACCCCACTTCTTGACTTAATGTATACTGTTGACCTATATTGAGAAAAATACAACAGTAATGGATTAATAGCAGATAAAACAATGGACAGAATAGAAAATCCATGCATTTGTGGTCAACTGATTTCGACAAGTGTGCCCAAGAATACATAGCAGCAAGGGGGCAATCTCTGTAATAGTTGATCTTAGGGCAGCTGGATATTAATGCACAATACTCAGAAATATGAAATCATGCCTTTGCCGCCTGTCACATCAAAGTCCAGTCAGAAGTGCATTAGGGACTGAGGTGTAGATTAGTGGGCAGAGTGCTTTGTGAGCACGTGAGACCTGGATTCAAATCCCAGCCCCTTAGAATCAGTATTAAGGGCTTAAAGACTGAATCTGT
>NW_022196906.1:62007616-62013249 GCF_008632895.1 Mastomys coucha | reverse complement strand
AAAAAAAAAAAAAAAAAAAAAAAGACTAGAAGAAAACATAAAAGAAGAGATTCTGAGCAGTGAGATTTGGGATATGAATCCCAAAGCAAAGATAAAAATAGCAATAATAGACAAAGGAGGTTACACCAGACTAAAGGACAGCAGAAGAGCAACAAAAGGCCTCAGAGCGCCAGTAAGATGTCTCGGGGAATAAAAGTGTTTGTCCTTGCAAAACTGACAGCCCATGTTCAGTCCCCAAAACCTACCCAAAAGAGCTATCTATGGCATAGCATAACTGTATGCTCAGCACCTCTAAAGAGAGTTAGAAGGTGGAGTGAGGAGACATCCCCAGAAGCTCACAGACTAGATGATGGTCGGAGCGTGTCATGGAGCTGGAACAATAAGTGGAACGGAGCTCACCTCAGCAGGTGCAGGAGAGAAATCTGCCTTCTGAAAGTTGTCATCACACCCTGTCATCACACATGTGGCGAGCTCTCGTACCTGCACTCGCACACACAGGTCCTACACAAACATAAACTCACATACTAATAATGAATGAATGAATAAATAAAAGGGGGTAAGTATGGACAATAGATAAGGACCTAGAAAATCTTATACAAAGGAGACCAAGTATATACTGCTCCTTCAAAAACCTCAAGTTCAATTCCTAGCACCCATATCAGTAGGCACACAACTGCCTATAACTCCAGTTCCGGGGAATCTAATCTCTCTGCAGGTACTGGACTCATGTGTACCCTCGTATATATAATTTAAAGTGAGAATAAAATCTAAAAACAGAAGCAGAAGCAAAGGATCCAAATATAACACACAAAGGGTCCACAAGAATATGAGTAAACAGTCAAAACATTGAGTTTCAGAGAAATGGAAGAAATGGCTGGGAGGGAGTTAGCAGTGAAAACTGTGGTGAGCTAGGACTGCACACCTGTGAGAGCAGCTCACAGGAACGCGATGAGAGATACCGAGAAAAGAGAAGCCTTGCATGTGGCTTCTCCCACACAGGATCCATCAGTCCCACAGCTGAGTATGTATCAGAAGTGAATGGAATAGGAAAAAGAGATCTGCATGGCCATGTGGGTTCTGTTGTTGTTGTTTTCAGTTCTTAAGTTTTTATTTTATTATTTGCGTCTATGTATGTGAATGCTACAGTGCATGGGTTGAAGTCAGTGGATAGCTTTCAGGAGTCAGTTCTCACCTTCAGCTGCGGGTTCAGGGACTCAGACTCAGGTCATTAGGTTTTTATGGAACGTGCCTTTATCTAAGGAGCCATCTTGACAAGCAAGCAGCATTATTCCTAAGAGACAAAATAAAAAGTTTGTATGTTATCATTTAACAAATAAATTTTAAAAATGAGCTACATGTACGCAGTGGCATGCTTCTCCACCCTGAAGTCAGTAATCTTGTGTTTCAACAACTTGAGTAAATCTAGAGAATGTGTCATTAAATGAGAAGGCATGGAAAGAAAAATACTACATGTTATTTCTATGCAGAATCTATAAATGTTGAACTTGAAAAGTATATTGATGGTCAGCAGCTGCTTGGGGCTTTGAGGCTGTAGTTAGGAGGAATGGATCCATAGATCTCTCACACAGTAGCAATGATAGCAATGTTAATGATGTACCCTTGAAAACTGATAAAAGAATGTGTGTTCTTACTACATATAAAAGCATGGGAGGTAATACATGTTACTTACTCAATGTAACCATTTGTAATATAAGTCAAATTATTACAAATAGTTAAAAACAGGAAGCATTTCAGAAAGCTGGTGAAAGTATTGTTGTCTTAGGTGGGCGTGGTCGCATAGGGTTGTAGTGCCAGCAGTCAGGGCCCCACATGGTCCTTCTCAGAAGCAACAGCTCCTTTCTTTGCAAATATTGTTTGTGTGTGTGGTGATTCTCATGTATATCTCTTTTTACGTTATTAGTGTCTGTCTGTCTATCTATCTGTCTGTCTGAAGAGCCACGTGGGTGAATGCAAGGGCATATGTGTGCATGGAGGTAAGAGATCAACTTCAGGTGTTTCCTACCTCACATGGTCTCTCACAATTTGGAGCTCAGTGGTTCAACTGGCCAAGGAACTCCAGAGATAGCCTATGGCCACCTCCAGCACCAGGTTTAGAACTATGAGCCACTGCAGATGCAATTTTTATTCACATGAATGTAATTGTTGTCTCAGAGGCTTAATGCCTCTGTCTACTAACCTAGGCCTAGTCCTGGAAGCTTCCATCCTCCCTACAATCTTATCTAGACCTAGAAAGTTTTCAGTTTCTGAGAGTTACTGCTGATTAAGCTCTCCCTTTCTTGCTCTTTCTGATTTTGGCTGGCTGGTTCAATTCAGTTGTTCTGTCTCAAACTCCTCTCCAAGATGACTGATTCAATCTGGCTTCTCTCAGCTTTTCCTGAATTGCACTGTTGGGCCTCAAACTAATTCTGGCAATCTGTTCTAATCTTCTAACTAGCTCCTCCTTCCTGGCCCATTCTGTCTTCATCTGTGCCTAGCTTGTTCTCTCTTCAGCCTGTCTCTGCAAGACTCACCCAGTGAGACTGCTTCCTCCCCTCTGCACTGCTGTCTCTTAAGTAGCTTCCCTTTTCTCTCTCTTCTCATGAGAGCTGGACATATCCCATTTTGTGAAATTGTTCTCTGATTTGTCACTTTGTCTACCACTCAAACATCACTTTCAAACATGGGTGCTTCCTTCTACAAACTAACTTTACCTTCATTGTTTTAGGTTAATGTAGACTTAGATTTTTCAAAACCTACTTTAAAAGGGGTTCTTAAACACTTCAACCACTCTTCTATCCCACTAACAAAAGGTAGGTGAGAAAGATGGTTAATAGGACAAGGGGGGTGTGGACCTACTTTGGGGTGATACCCATCATTGTTGTCAGGATATCAGCAGTGATATCCAAATCGTCAAACATGAATCAGTAGCAGCAGCTCAACCCAGAAGAAACCACAAGGCTCCTCTGAAGCTCTATGAGTCTGCAGAAGTGGCAAGAAGCAGCTGGAACACCATGAGAAGGCTTTGACTTATTCTCTAGAAGGCATGACAAGCAAAGATCTTCGAAGACCAGCAAAGCCTTGCAAGGCAAACCAATGCAAGAGTCTTACCAGCTGAGCCATACCACAATGAGAAACAGTTTTTTTCCAGTAAACCACATAATCTCAGGATTCACAGTATGATCAAATAGCTTGCAACAGGCCACCACATGTGGCTTTTCACATGGTCTCTGGGGGTGTAACTCATCCAGCAAGCATTTCCCCAGCCCCTCCCTTTGTCAGTTTTAAGAGCTGTTTCTGGGTATCTTGTAATCCCCAATCGGCTCATTCCCCATCCGTTCTTCCTCTTATGGCTGATTGATGCTTCAGGGGTTCCCGGTGTCCAAGAGTCTTGTTTTCTCTCCTCCATGCTGTCTCTTTGTTTACACCAACCCACCCCTATCAGATCTTCAGTTTTAGGCCATGATATCTTTAATTTTATATTCTCAGGATTGGAGATACATGCATACACTCTAGTTTGACAGTTTTGTTAGATTTTTGTTGGTAGTTCTGATTGAATCTAGTGTCTTATACATGTTTACCAAGCCCTCTGCCACTGAGCCATATCCCTTTACCTTTCTGTTCTTGTTTAATTGCAGTTACAGTTTGGATGATTTAGCTCTTGGTTTCTAAATGTGAGGAGCCAGTAAGCAATATTTGATACAATTAAGTAAATAAATACTGTCTCCATCCAAGCATGCTAGGGTGGTAGTCTAATGCCTTTGCCCTTCAGTTGAGCATGGCTAAGTTGGGCTTTTACACTGCACCAACAATCTTGAATGTAGCCTGAAGTTTCCAAGGCTCTGTCCTCATCTCCTCTCTGAGCAAGCCACTCTGTTTATGAATTCCCCCAACACTGAGTCTGTCGAGGTTTGTCTCAGCACGCCACCGAGCAAGTGCTGGTGTTAGGGAAAAGCTCCTTCCCATGCTAGGTGACAGTTCAGGAATAGGTATAGAGAGGGGAACAAGAATCCTATGCTGAAAATTCACCACAATTTACTGGGGACCTGTTGTATACCCAGGTCCTGGAAGCTCGGTATCTCTTGAAATCCTCAAAGCAGCCCTGCAGAACAGGTGATGGTGTGTCCATTTTCACATACACAGGCGGTGAGGGGTGGCTGAGTGATCTGTGAGAACCCTGGGCTGAATTGTTTCTTGGATTCTGGGACAGGCTGGGCATGGCGGCTTGCTGTGGCTGCATAGGCTGGAGATGCCTTCCCTGGCTATGGTCCTGTTTGCCATCCTTTCCTCAGGGAGCTTCTGCCCTTACCTGCCCTTACTCTTGTCAGCTCTGCCCAGCTTCTCAGGCTTGTGACCCTGAGGTCATTTTACAGAATCCTGCTCTGGCTTGGGCTTGGAGAACATCCATTCCTACACTGCTCCCGTGCTGAATTTGAACTGAGGGAAGGAGCACCCTCCTGGTGCATGGCAGAAGTGCTTTGTCAGCAGTTAGTTGTTTCTGTACCTTGTCTTGCCAGCCTTCCCACCTGCTACCCACCACCAAGCTGCTTTGAACCCAGCTTCAAGCCTTTCTAGGTTCCTAGTTACCTGGGACAGATTCTAAACTGCCTTCATCAAAAGAAGAAAGTATACAAACTTTAAAGTCTTTTTTTTTTCCTACCTGATATAAATAAACCCCAAATACACCATATTTTCTTTAGTTTATTTACCTCGGAGAGGTGAGGAATGGTTCAGTCTCTCCTGCCGAGTGTCTGGCTCTTGTTGTCCAGGGCTCTCGGCAGGACAGCTGGCAGCAGGCTGGTGGGCTCCACACTTAAATCGAGAACGAAGCACTAGCCTCCTGTCTTCCCAGAAGGCCAGGTTCGGAGGAATCAAACGCAAGGATACATAAGGATTGGCCTCAGAGGAGGGGATGGTGTGAACTGTTCTCTCTTGTTTATGTTTACAAACACAGTGCAGAGGAGCAACGGGGTCTGTGAGTGACAGTGAGCAGGAGGTGGTAGTGAGTGTCCAGAAGAGAGAGGCTTTTGTAAGTGTGAGTTTGGGTGCACCCAACAGCGTGGGCATCAGTCTCCACCTGGAGTGAAGTCCTGAGGTGGGCTGTTCAGGCCTGGCTGAACAAGGACATACTCCCATCACATCGAGATTCCAGTGTGATCTCGCCAAGCCTTCATTGGGGTAAACTTCTAAAGTCAGTACCCAGAGCAAATATCCCTTCTCGACAAATATCACGAATAAGAATTGCTCGAGGGAGCTGGGAAGATGGCTGAGTAGTAGTAACAGGGCTTTCTCTGCATTGAGAATTTCTAGCACCCAGCCAAAAGCATGGCTCTGTGAGCCTGTAAACCCAGTGCTAGGGGTTGTTGTCCAGCCAGACTAACTGAAAAACGAGAGACCCTGTCTCATGAGGAAAAGGTAGGAAGTGATAAAGTAGGCTACTCCAAGCCTTCCTCTGACCATCATGTAACACACACAAGCAAGTCCACTCACACACTCATACACTACTTATCTGTAGGGGTGTGTGGGGGAGAGAGAAGAGAGGAGAGAGAAGAGAGAGAAGGAGGAGAGGAAAAGGGAGAGAGAGAGAGAGAGAGGAGAGAGAGAGAGAGAGAGAGAGAGAGAGAGAGAGAGAGAGA
>NW_022196906.1:61997074-62006984 GCF_008632895.1 Mastomys coucha | reverse complement strand
AACCTTACTTTAAACATAATCCATGTGCTTTAATTTAGTTTTTACGTAGATGCTCAATTGACCTCATACTTTTGGTCAGCTCCCACTTCCTTTGAAATGACTCTGGCATGCTTTGTATGTGTCTCACCTTCTGCCCTGACAGTATTACAGCCCTCAGTATCCCATTCTTGACTAGCCTTGAACTTGCCCTGTCTCCAAGGACTCTGTTCCTTTAGGTGTTCAGAGGACACAGTTGGAGAAACATGGCACATTGATCACTGTGGATCTTCCCAGTGGACACGACTAGAGACTGTATATGAATACGTAAACAGGTTATTAGTTCACAAGGCAATTCAGTATGTAAGGTTTTACATAGCTTCATCAGCCCCCATTCTTTCTTCTGTACTCCACATCCCAGTTATGGTGAGACCACAGCTATTTTAATCTGTTTTATCTCATGCTCCCTGTCCAGTGGTCTTCATTGGAAAGATGCTTGAGAAACTGGTTTGGTTTTATTTTCCATTCTCAGAAATTCCTGTTGGTACTTAAATGGCTATTCTAGTTTATTCTGTGTGTATACATGCGTGTGTATGTGTGTGTGTGTGTTTGTGTTCATGGCTGTGGGTGTACTTAGAGGCCAGAGGGACAGCTTCAGGTATTGTTCCTCAGATGCCACCCACCTTACTTTTTTGAAACTGAGTCCTTCAATAGCCTGGAGCTTGCCCAGCAGAAGCTCTCTGATCAAAGAATCCATGGCAGAAGGGGTAGGGGGGGTTCACTGAGGCCTCTGTAAGCAAGGGACTATCACTGGTCCCATTGGCCTGTGACAGAACCCCTTCCTAAGTTCTCTACATTATGTACCAGCACCTTGAGAGTTGGGTTTTATTGTATGAATTTGGGGGCCACAAACAATAGCAGGAAATGTAACATTTACCCCATTCTCCTCGTCCTGTTTCCCCCATCCCATAGGATCCGTTGGGTAGCAATTGAAAGCATTACTGGTCTTTACTTGGAGAACTCATACATATGCAAACTCATGTATGCTCTAGCTGTTGCTCCCTTCCAGGTGGACACTAACATGCAGCACACACGTTTCTTCTCTTGTTTTTTTTTTTTTGTTTTGTTTTTTCCTTCTTTCCACAGGTCCCAGTTCTTATTCCACAACCCCATGTGGAGCTCATCATCCTTCACTCCCTGCAGTGTTCCCGTCGTCCATTCTGGACGTTTGTTCTGGGTTGTCTGGCCTGTGTCCCGTGGGTGGACATCTGGGTTGCTTCTATCTTGTACTGTTCCAAATAGTCTGTGGCAACGGCCTTGGGCACTCCCAGGCTTTTTCTTTCTCCTTTTGTAACCTCGTGCTAGTCAACTGTGTGTGTTTCTATTAGAACAAGAAAGGTCTCCGCAGACTGTAAGACGACTGCACAGTTTGGGAGCTAGAGAAATACTGGGGTGATGGAATAATGCTTGGGGCAAACAAAAGACCGTGTCCATGGTGCAGACATTGTATTCTGAAGAGGAATAAGTCAGGCTTTTGGAAGGTTGGCTAGATCAGTGTCCTGTGTTGACAGACCTCAGACAGTGGATTCTGTGCTTAGAGTTAGTGGCCTGTTCTCGGGAAGGACTGGACTGCAAATATTTTAGGTTACTGTCTGGGCTGCAACCGCACAGCCCCGCTGTTGGAACACAGACAGCAACTGAAGACATAAGTGGGTGTGGCCATATTCCAAATAATCTTGATTCGTGGGCCTTGAAATGCAAAGTTGGTATAATTTGTATACATCATGAAATATTCTTAAGGGTATTTATTTTTTCCATCACTGTTAGAAAACCTAAGAACTTGGGACTGGAGGTTTGTTTGTGGTAGAGTCGCCCTCAGGGTTCAAATGTCCAATGTTACCTGGGAAGAGAGAGGGGAGGGGAGGGAAGTGTGTGTGTGTGTGTGTGTGTGTGTGTGTGTGTGTGTGTGTGTAGTGTGTGGGGAGTGGGGAGTGAAGTGATAGCAGCTCTCAGTGTATAGGCTTGTTTTGCCAACCTTTACTCTAGGCTTTTTGGAGCCTAGAAGATTCTTAAACATAAGAGCTACCTGCTGAGAAGGTTGTAGGTAGCCTTTCAAAGAGGGATTCACTTGTGGCCTGGAGCCCAGGCTGCAGGGGGCTGGCTGCCAGTGGCTTGGAAGCTGCATTTGGAAGCATCCTGTGGAAGTAAAATGAGATTTCTTTTCTGCTTTTATTATCTGAGGCTGAGAACTATTAGGAAACATGTAGCTCATTATATTACAGGATATGAAATTTATTTCTCAAAGCTGTGTTTTCTAACTTTGTACAGATGGTATACAGAGAACATGTAAACCCACCCTTCTATGTTGTGTGGGCTTGGGGTAATGGTCTCTTCTCCTTTTATACTTCTTCTACCTTCTCCTGTCTAGAAGTCAGACTGAGTTCTGCTCAAAGGTGAGCCCTCCAGAGCAGCTGCCTCGTGTGTCTTGATGCTTACAGTATTCGTAGCCTTTCTGTTGCGAACATATTGTTTCATTTGTGGGAGGAGAACCATAGTCGATGTAAATGAAAAGTGCATCTTCGGATAATGGAAATTATTAGAGCGCCTTTTAAAATGTCACCGTGGATTAATGCAGACTAGGAGGAGAGGAATGTATTAGAAAGTAGGTCAAGTTGTCTCATGTTTATGAATGAGACAAATGATACTGTAGATTTGGGTTTATAAAACTTGAGTGATAGTATAGTTTATATGAGTTATCCTAGCCTAAACAGTATTACCCAAAAATGTAATTAAAATAAATTGAGTTTGTTTCTTTATCCTTTGTGGCTAAGTATTTTATACCTAATGTTTTACAAATTGAATAATCTAGTAAAAAAACATGAGCTTCTAGTTATTGTTCATATTTCCTGTATTGGACACAGGGTTGGCTCTCGGGAATTAGAGCCAGAGGAGAGCCCTTCCAGGAGGTAGGTCTTCCCAGAATCCATCCAAGACTTAGAGGACTATTTTCAGTGAGCTTCCCACAGCTATCCCATCTTCCTAGAACCGGGTCAATTCTTTTGCCTTCTGCTATAAGAAGTTCTTTGATTAGGAGCCCAGGACCTAACCTATGGGCTCAGACACCGTACCTCTAACACAAACAGGTCTTATTTACATTCCCTTCATCCCACAATCGGTTCCAAATCAGATCTACTCATCTATCTCACAGTTGGAGTCTAATCCAAGCAACAAAGGAGTTAGATGGATACTTGGTATGTTTAGGTCTGTGCTTTCTCAGCCCACTAGTGAGTCAACCCAGCACTTGCCACCTTTTTGGCCTCTTGATATACCTCTTTAGAGATAAACCTGCTACAGTTAGGTGCTCCAGGAATGGAACAGGGTGAGAATTTCCCATCCTTAGATGATAAGTTGTATCATTGTCATAAGCTTTATTCATTGGTTAGTGCTGTTACCTGAGAGAATCTAGGGAGGCATTGTTTGCTACTTCAGTTTTCAGAGCATTAGGGTGGTGTTATGGAAGGAAGATCTGTGGTGTCATAGTAAGAGCATGCAGTGACCAAGGGATGAGACCTAAGAGACAGTGAGGAATATCTCCTATCCAGGATGGTCAGTCAAGATGCTATCCCCAGTGTCCTGTCTTAAAGCAGTATCTATACTAACTGGGTGGAAAGTCAGAGACGTCACCTTGTTCCCTAACCTTGCTGGCAAATTCCCTCAACTCTGCATTGTTTTGTGAACAGTTAGTACAATTGGTCATCCCCCTGTTTCCATTCTCCTTTTCCTGTGCCTCAGCTGCCTCTGCCATCACATCTTCTTGGAGGAAGTTCTAGATAGAAATACTCAGAAATACATTCCCCGAAATGGGGCTTAAATAGAAGATGATTGATTTTGCAATTAGGCAGCCTTGTGGTCAGGCCCCAACCCCAGTGGTTAACAGGTTTGTGGATTTTGGCAAGGGGGAACTGTTCTGTGCTTGTTTCAGGGCTATATAAAATAGATCTAAGGCTACCCTCTTTATCATCCTTCTGTGCTTGTTCCTTGGTTGTAAAGAATAGATCTGAAGTTAACTACCCTCTCTGTCATGGTTACCTTTTTCCTTGCTGTCACAAAATGCCTGACAAAGGCAACCAAGGATCAAGGAGAGCTTGAGCTTGAGGAAGGAGGGTTTATTTTGCTTGTGGTTTGTGGGCACAGTCCACCATGTTAGGAAGGTGTGGTGACAGGAGCAGAGGGACAGCTGGTCTTGCTGCCTGCACAGTGAGAACTGAGAAGCCAGTGCTGCTGCTCAGCTCCTCCTCGCCCTTTTGTTTGGTCAAAAATCCTAGCCTAGTTAACACGGTCTAGAAACTCCGTCATAGATTAATGAATGGCCAAGGTTTGTCTCCTAGGTGATTCTTGTTCCTGTCATGTTGACATTTCAATACTAACGATCAAGTTCCCCATAGCAAGATAGTATTTTGCATCTTTGGTGTGGTGACATTGTCCCCAGGACCCTACCTCCATAATCACTCTCATCTTTTTTGGTACCCTGAGATCCTGTTCTCACCTTTTGCAGATAGTATAAGCTAAAGGGAAGGGAGGAGAGGCGGGAACATCAATTAAGAAAATACATCTATAAATTCCAGTTTGAGGCAAGCCTATAGGGCATTTTCTTAGTGATTGATGGGGCGAGCCCACCTCATTGTGGGTGGTGTATCCCTGGGCTGGTGGTCCCATGGCTGAGTAAAACCATGGGAGCAAGGCAGTAAGCAGCATGTCTCCAATGGCCTCTGCATCAGCTCCTGCCTCCAGGTTGCTATCCCGTTTGAATTCTCATTCTGACGTCCTTTGATGATGAATTGTGGTATAGTAGTATAAGCACAATAAACCCCCTCCTTCCCAACTTGCTTTTTGATCATGGTGTTTCATCACAGCAATAGAAACTCTGACTAAGTTAAGTTAGATCCTGGAGTGGGGTCTTGCTGTGACAGACCTGACCATGTTTGGAGGAGGATTGTGGGAGGACATTGGAACGTTGTGCTAAAAGACCCATTGAGTATTGACAGATCTGTGGGCTGTTCTGTCTGAGCTTTGAAGATAAAAATGTTAAGATCAGGGCTGGAGAGATGGCTCAGCAGTTAAGAGCACTTGGCTGCTCTTCCAGGGGTCTTGAGTTTAAACCCCAGCAAGCACATGCAGCTCACAGTCTGCTGCTCTCTTCTGTTGTGTAGGTATACATGCTGACAAAATGCTTACGTACATAAACAAAAATAGATGGTAATAAATAAATAAATAGATAATCTTTTTTTTAAAAAATGCTGAGAGCACCGCAGGCGATGGACACCTTGTAATAACGTTTCAGAGGGAAACAAAGGCTCTACCAGGCCTTTTCTGTGAAGAATTTGTGATGTCTCCTCTGCTGGAGCTGAAAAATCCGTTGTGATTAAGAAGAGACCAGAAACACTAAAGTGAAACCCTTTTTTATTTGACTGGGACAACTGATGATGGAACTGAGGGATTAGCAGTGATTAAGAGGAGACCAGCATCGTTGAGGTGAAATCTTCTGAGAAGGTGTTCCCTGAGTCCGCACACAGAAGCTGGGTTCCACGGGCAGCCAAGGTTGTACCCTGTGCTAGCAGCTGGAGTTGTTAGGCCAGCCATGGTTTTGAAGGCATGAGAGGATCATAGAGAGAAGCTGAGGCTTAGCACTCTGAGAGGTCAGAAGAGACCATGGATGAAGGTGCAGCCTAATTGCAAAAGAAGACCCAGCAATTTTGGAGATGCCAGTACCACGGGATGACCACCAAGAACAGCAGCAGCAGTGGAGTAGAGCCTGCCCAAGCTTATAAGACAAGCTGTGTGTGCTGCAGAGGGCAGAGCTGGAGGAGTGACCTTTTGGAGGAGCCCAGAGATCTTGAGTGAATCCCAGATACTGCACATGGTATTATTTACACTGTTGAATTTGGTTTTGCTTTGTTCAGGTTGTGACTGTGCCCGGTCCCTCCCTCTGAAAGTAAAACAGTAGTTAATTTCTTCTTGGTTTTACAGGAGCCCACAGTTGAGAGACTGAATTTTAAAGACATCTCCCGGCTGTGATTTCCTCCCTCTGCACACAGCAGTCATTTTCTTGTTCTTGATGCCAGGTCCCTGGGATGTTGCTTCTGTTTGGAGCTTGTGGGGCTTTCTCCTGCCCTTCAAATGCCCTTGGATTCCTATAAGCTATTCTGTTTCCTCCAGGGAAGGCATCTTTCTTCATACTTAATAGGCATCAGAGTAGGCCTGAGGTCACAGAAGCCAATGTGGCTTCTTATTTGTCACCAGTATGTCGGGACTTTACACTCCGGCTCCGAAGGATGATGTAGGCTGCTCACACCAGCCTCCCTCTTAATGAGATTATGGCTTCCATCACAGTGATGGTTTCTAGCTAAAATAGGCATAATTCTGTTGTCTCTACCTTTTTCTCCTTGACTCCATCTCTTTTGTCTTCCCAGCAACCCCTGAAACAGAGGGGGTGACAGCGGGTGGGGTTCTCTGCATGTCAGCAAAACCCATGGGCGTGTCTATGACTTACTGGAGTTTTTTCAGAAAATATTAGAAAATATAAAACCAAAAGGTTTGAGATGGTTCTTTGATGCCACGTGCCAAGCAACTTTCTATGCATTCTCTGTATTTCAGCTGTGACCTGGTCTGTATTCCTTAGATTTACCTAAGTCCCGTGAGAAAGAGCTGGTTGCCCGTTCTACCCTGCTCCTGTGTGTGTGTGTGTGTGTGTGTGTGTGTGTGTGTGCTGCCCCCCCCCCCCCTTATTTCTCAGTAAGAGTGCTGAGCATGCCTGAGCACAGCATCATATTCACTGTGAGTTGAATTGGGTTTTTTGTTTGTTCTCTGCTTGCTGGACTTTGAGCAGGTGTGAACACCCCTTCTTTGGCGTCTCACCTCAAGTATCTTGAATTCAAACTACTAATTATATTGTTCAGAATTCAGTGTTTTTGTCAGGATTTTGCCAGGGATGTAGATTGCGGGTTTAAAATGTGAGTGAACTGCAAGACTTGAGTTTGTGTTTAATATTAAGTTCGTCTGGCATCCTTTGATCTGACTTATTCACCCATTTATTATTCATTCAGTCTGGTAGCATATATTGATGGGGCACTTTCATTTTGCTGTGAGCTTTATTGTAAGATGGAGGAACGAGAAAACATTTCTAATAATTAGATTAGAAGATTTGAAATATTATGTCTTGCCATATGCAGTAAAGGGTTTAGACGTACCCCTAAAATAATAGGTGTTCACTCAACAGATGGAGCTGAACAAGCTCTAGACAGACTTACCTCTACTGCCCATGAGGCAGAGAAGGTATTGAAGCAGCCTGGACTTAGAGGTGTGGAACCCTGCTGGAGTGATTTGACTAGGAAACCATTAACCAAGGAACATACACAGGTTGGGCCTAGGCCTCCCTGCATGTATGTAGCAGATGTGCAGCTTGATCTTCATGGGAGTTCTGAACAACTGGAGAGGGAGCTATCCCAAAAACTGTTGCCTGTGTGGGGGATACGTTCTTTTAGCTGGGCTGCCTTGTCTGGTGTCAATGATTGAGGAAGTGCCTAGCCTCAAAGAGACTTGAAGTATCTGGGTACAGGAAGATGCAGATGCAGAGGCAGGGGTTACTCGGAGGAGAAGGGAAAGGGAGATGGGGGGAGGATTGTAAAAGGGGATGACAGGGAAGGAGAGCAGTGAGTGAGATGTAAAGTGAATAAATAAAAACAAAAGTTTTACATTAGCTGGGTGGTGATGGCGCATGCCTTAAATCCCAGCGCTTGGGAGGCAGAGGCAGGCGGATTTCTGAGTTCCAGGCCAAAGCCTGGTCTACAGAGTGAGTTCCAGGACAGCCAGGGCTACACAGAGAAACCCTGTCTCGAAAAACCAAAAAAAAAAAAAAAAAAAAGGTTTACATTAAATTTAAAAAGAGAGAGATGCTACAGTAGAAGATAGTGGAGTTGAGGGACATTTAAGAAGTCAAGTTCCTCAGCATACGGCTAGGAAGACATGGGGACTGGGGAGAGGATCACCCCAATCATGCATCTCCCATTGCTGGCCTCGGCAGGTGTGTATGTTGGTTCAACTATGGTTAGGAACTCAGGAGGGGAGCAGGCCTGGAGGGATCAGGCAGAGCAGGGCTGATGAGTTCAGTTTTGACTGAGATGGATTCGTTAGACCTGTGAGAGATCTTGGGAAGCTGGGGAGTAGGCTTGGATGAAAACTCAGGGAAAGTTCTGGTCTCTGTCTGTAGCCTTAAATGAGGCTGAGCAGGCAAGAGTCTAGGAGGAGCAGACACAAGGAAGAACATGCTTCAGCGAGGAAGAGAGCTAGGGCTCCTATGGGCTCAGAGAGGGCAGGATATTCAAGTGGCACTTTTGTCCATTGCTGTGGTGACAGGTCTGGCTCTCCCTTCATCAGCAGGGAGATGAGTCACCTTGGCTGGCACACGCTTCAGTGGAGTCCTGAGCAGAAATCAGATGAGGAGAGACAAGAGTGACGTGGGCTGTGTGTGCAGAGACTGTCCTGGCTCTGCAGCTCTGCTGGGAGGGCAGGGGCAGAGCAGGTGTCTGCAGTGAGGGCAGAGGCAGAGCAGGTGCCTCCTGGGAGGGCAGGGGCAGAGCAGGTGTCTGCAGTGAGGGCAGGAGCAGAGCAGGTGCCTCCTGGGAGGGCAGGGGCAGAGCAGGTGCCTGCAGGACTTGTGAGTAGAGAGGAAGATGAGGAGAAAGCTGAATTCTCTCCCCAGTTTCCCTCCCCTTTCCCCCCTCCTCTGATATACAACCCTTTAAAAACACATAGAAGTGTTTGAAACCATCATGTATTTTAAAGGAGTTTGAAGTAAATATCAGGAGCGGGCCCTTCCTGGGCCTTTTGATTATAAGTTGTCGACCTGATGTGTAGTCACTGGCAATTGCATTGATGCTCTCAGGTCAATTGCTTTGAGTATCTCCTGGGAAAGCACGTCCTGGAATGTAGCCACTGTGCTATTGTCAAAACTGCTGGTGTCCACCTCTCACAAGCCACCCAGGGTCCCCACATACCCTGGTAACAGCCTTTAGAGCAAACAGATGAAGCTGAGAATCATGGATTTTATATGGCCTACTCTCTGTCACTCTCTGGACCCTTAAGGAGAGGTTCTTTCCTACATTTGAAGAAAGGCTATTTCGTGGAGTAGCCAGCAGTTTGGGTTTGCAGCTTTACTTGTTATTAAGTTCAGACAATTAATATCTGAGTCCATTTTCCATCCCTATAACAACAACAACAACAACAACAACAACAACAACCATAGCTAGGCAGTTTTATAGAGAAAAGATGACCAGGTATCTCCCAGTGTTGTAGGCTCGAAGTCCAGACAGTGCAGTGATGGCACCAGCAGGGCCCCCGTGGCTGTACCATGGCATGGCACATGGCATGAGGGCAGGAGGGCTTGAGAGAGGGAGTAAGACAGAGGGAGAGGTTGCATAGTAAGACAGGAAGTCAGAGACTCTCTGATGCTATCCTGTGAGAGCTCACCAGGATCCCAGGAGAACAACGCCGGTCTCGTCCCAGGGTAGCACCCTCGGTGACCTGCAGCTATGCCTCTTGAAGATTCCCACAGATACTTGACAAGAGGAAGGAGGGGCCTGCTGGAGGGAAGAGAGACGGAGGAGCCTAGTTAGGATATGAAATTATGATGAAAGTATATTATGTGCCTGTACATTTCATAATGAAGCTAGTTATTTTATATAATTATAATAACATACACTAATAAAACGAATGAGGACTAGGAAGATGGTTCAGTCGGTAAAGAACTTGCTGTGCAAACATGAGGACCTGAGTTCAGATCCCAGCACCCATGTAAAAAGCTAGCCAAGATGGTATACACAGAATTCAGGCTTGTGCTCTCTTGCACTCTCTTTCTCATACACACACACACACACAC
>NW_022196906.1:61981085-61997064 GCF_008632895.1 Mastomys coucha | reverse complement strand
ACACACACACACACACACACACGGACAGAAAGGAATGGAGTAAGCTGGGCAGTGATGGCGCAGCCTTTAATCCCAGCACTTGGGAGGCAGAGTCAGGTGGATTTCTGAGTTCGAAGCCAGCTTGGTCTATAGAGTGAGTTCCAGAACAGCCAGGGCTACACAAAGAAACCCTGTCTCAAAAAAAAGGGGAATGGAGTCACCATAAGGGAACCCAAACACAGTCACCATAAGGGAACCCAAACTGCCAACACTGGAGCCCTAGGGGACATGTTCAGACTGTATCTGAATCACGGCCGCATTGATGGCAGTGATGTCTCAGGCTATGTTGTGCTATTTTCTTGCTGTCACCTGGTTTCTCCATGTCACTTGATCGAAGAAGGGTTAGTTGTGCCTCAGCCATGGTTATTATTTTTCCTGTTCTAATAAGTTTAAGTATTTTACAGAGACATATTCTGAAACTCTCTTCTCACTGAACTCGGTTGTTATGCATTCATTTATTTTTATCGGTATGGATGCATATTTTCATATTTTATTCACAAGCTATAGTATGTTGCTGTCATTATTCCAATGTTGAAGATATTAATAACCTAGCCAGTGGGAGCCCTTTTAAATTGGTTTTTATGTGATTTAGATACTCCTCTTATTATTTGACCAATATTTTACTTTCTGACACAGATGTGCCATACTCATCTTGGGCTGCTGACTAGCCTGGGATTCAGCTGGTTCTCCTGTCAGTGCTGATTTCTTTCATTTCAAAAAAGCTGGTAGGAACCAAGACCTGAGCGCTAAGTAGTTCTTTCCTCTTAGGTATCATGCTCGGTCCCATGCTTTCTTAATGAGCACAGCCGGGGAGTTTAGTTGATTCTTTTAAAATAGTTTTTAAGAAGATTTTTATATTTATTTTCATTTTATGTGAATGTATGTTTTGCCTGCATGTGGGTCTGTGTACCATGTGTGTGTCTCATATTCCAAGAGGCAAAAATGGGGTAGATCCCTTTGAATTGGAGCTTTAGACAGTGGTGAGCTACCATGTGGGTGCTGAAAACTAAACCTGGTCCTTTGCAAGAGCAGCAAGTGCTTTTTTAATCACTGATCCATCTCTCTAGCCCACAGCTGATTCTTCAAAAAATATTTTCATTATTTTTAATTGTTTGTATGTGTGTGTGTGTGTGTATGTGTGTGTATGTATGTAGTATGGGTTTGTACACATGAGTTCAGTGCCCTCAGGGGCCGGAAGAGGGTATTAGATCCCTTGTAGCTGGAATCATAGACATTTATGAGTTGCCAGATATGGGTAGTGGGAACCACACTGGGTTCCTATGCAAGAGCACTGTGAACTCTTAACTGCTGAGCCAACCAAGTCTCTAGCTCCTTGATTGTTCTTGTTAATGGTCGATAACTCCTAAAAAGTCTTGTTTACCATTTAACTATCCATAAAGAGTACATTTCTCTGTCTGTCTGTTTCTGTCTCTGTATCCATCCCCTGCCACCCAGACTACACAGGGTAGCCTCAGCTCTCTATGTAGCTGAGGATAACCTTGAACTTCTGATCTCTCTACCCAGCAATGCTTGTATTCTAAGGCTGCACCACTATACCTGCTTCCTGCTGTGCTCGATACCCCACCCAGAACTGCATACATGCTTCATGGCCCAGCTCATTGCCAGTGGAGCCACATCCCAGCTTCTTTGGACATTTTCAAACACGCTTAAAGTCTACATCTGTTAGATTGAAGCCCTATTGCCTTCTCCCACACCTTCCCCTTCCTATCCCTGGTGGTCCCTTCCCTTTCTGCTTTCACGATTCATTCATTCATATTCTCTCTCTTTCTCTCTCTCTCTCTCTTTCTCTCTCTCTCTCTCTCTCTCTCTCTCTCTCTCTGTGTGTGTGTGTATGTCTCTGTCTCTCTCTCTCTCTGTGCGTGTGTGTCTCTGTCTCTGTCTCTGTCTCTCTCTCTCTCTCTCTCTCTCTCTCCTCCCTCCCCCTCCCTCCTTCACTCCCTCTCTCTTTCTCTGTCTCATATACCGGGTTAGTGGGTACTGGGATGCTACACTTAGGAGAAATTCAGGAGTAGGTTCTGTCTAGCCTCTGGTGGGATTTTTTTGTCTGATTAATATATTACCTTTGTTTATTTCTGGTTCTATTTACAGACAGCCTATTTAATGTGTACAACTAAGCCGTTAACATTGAACTCCTGGCCAGCAATACTCAAAACCTTGCATGAAGCCTAATATAGGCATTTCCTTCCTGATACACTGTGATGGCCAGCGTGCAATGTCTCCCAGGATCTAGAATTACCTAGGGAAGGAGCCTTGGGGGTGGGGGTGGGGCTGATTTTCTAACTGGGTTATTTGAAGTAATAAGACCCAGTCTAAATGAGGATGACAGTGTTCCATGTGCTGGGGTCCTGGACTGAATACAGTGGCGGAAGGGAGCAGGGCAGCAGAGGTCATTGCTCTCAGCTCCCATTAGGATTCCTCTTGACAGCAGGAGCTGTTTCCTGGAACTGTGAGCCACAATAAACTCTTCTTTAAATTGCTTTTGTTCAGGTATGTCATAGGAGGAAAAGAATAATAATACTGAGCACCCCTTCCTCTGTTTGTGTGTTTGTATGTCTTTATATTCATGTGTCTATATATACTCAGGGTATGTATGCATTTGTGCATGTAATTATGTCTGTCTGTCTCTCTCTCTCTCTCTCTGTGTGTGTGTGTGTGTGTGTGTGTTTGCATGCATGAATGTGTATGTTGAAATAAGATCACCATCCACCAGCACTTTCGTTTCTGTGTAACTCTGTGGGCTTCTGCCTGGCTTTCCCATGCTGCCACGCCCCTTCCCGTACCTAGCTTGGCCGTCTCCCATGTTGAGGCTGAGTTGCCCAGGAGGGACAATAGAGATGAGAAGCAGGAAAGCTGTGGTTATGTTTTACCACGTTGCTGCTCTGTTTCACATGTATGAGATCAACACATTCATGAAGCCTCTTTGTATTTACATACTTTTCAAATAAATGTAAGAGAACAAAGTAAAATGTCAGAGCTTATAGAGTCCAGGTATTACATACCTGTTGATTCTCAGAATGCAGGGCCATCAAGGGAACAGTATATGGGCTGTGTCTGACACAGCATTTCTGTGTTTCCAGAGTGCCTGTGCAGTGAGTGGTGAATGCCTGGGAACTTCATTTGTCAGCGTCCTGTCCCTCCATCTTCTGAGGCATGGCTGCTCAGCCGAGAAGTAAAGTCATCTTCTATAATTCTCTGGCCAGTGTCCCTGTAGTTTCCCTGCGAGCTCACAGCCTTGCTTCCTGTGGGAAGCCTTCCAGTCCCACACTGCTTTGTCTTTTCTCAAGGCTGTGGAGTTTCTGCAGTCCAGCAGTAAAGATGATCAACTTTGAAATTGAATAGAGCTGCTTGGTTCCCATCCTGCTACTTACGGGCTGACCAGATGCATGTTAAAGAACCTTGCCCACTTGGTCCAGTGCTTTGAAAGGAGGAGAGTGGGGCTGTGGCTGCCTGGCTGAGCTTTAGTGTGGATTAAATGAAACCTTGCCTAGCTAATGGCAATGCTTAATGTTTAGCAAAGATTAGAAGAATGCCTCTAGCTCAGAGCCTGACATTTTACTCTTAATGGTAGTGTCTTTCCCCAACTTAATTCCAAACTCCAGATTGGAGCAGAATTCTCCTTTTCTGCGGTGTGTCTAGGCCCTGTCATGGTCAACACAGACCTGCTCCCAGCCCTGTCATTGAATAGTCCCCCTCCCCCTGCACTCTAAGATCCTGCTCCATATACATGATGCTGCTAATAGTGCAGTTCCCTCCCTTTTGTCAGTGCTCTGGGGAGCTACTGATTGCTTTTTTTCCAGCCTTGCTCTCTTTTTGATTAGGAGTCAATAGTTTGGGTAACACGGTCGATGTCCCAGTCTGCGGCTGCTGCTGGGAAAGGCTCTTTTCCTTACTTTCCCCTTAATGCAAGGATGGTCCTTGGTCCCCACTACTGTGCTCACAGGATTTCTCTAGACAGGGAAGTGGCCGCACAATGACCCTCTATATTTTTATGCTTTTAAAACTGTGGCAGCAGATGCCAAGAAATTTTAAAAATATAATGCAATTACTGACCTGGTTATCTTCCAGCCCCAAGTCTTTATAGAAGCCTTTTAGTAACTGGATTGGATTCCGTAAAACCGCAGCAGTCTGAGATACAGTGGATAATGAATCTGCCTGATTGTACGATTCTTCTTTGGTATTTTTTTTTCTTTTCCTCTTCCCTACCAACAAAGTGCTCTGCTAAAAATAGGTTTGATTTTTCCCCCCTTTTAAAATAATGCCTTTTTTTTTTTTGGACTAATTTTTTATACTGAATAGTTTATATCCACCAGATCAACTTAGTCAATGTCTGTTTTGGCAGTGTTCTAATAACAGTATATGGTAGAGCTGTTGACATTCAAAGAATATATGTATCATTTGATCTGAATTCTCAGCTCAAAATGCTATGCCTAGCCTTGTTCGTGATCTCTTACTTAATGATTCCAAATTAATGTTCTCTGGAAAGATGTGTTAGAAATAGTTCATAGATTTGTGTGGTCAGTAACATTTAGCTATATGTGGGCAAAAATAATGGATATAGGTAGGCTCTGGCTTCTGCATTCAATCATCCAGCCATCCATCATCTATCTGTCTTTATATCTACAGGTCTGTCTAGCTATTGCTTTGCTTTTTTGTGGTTTGTATGTGTGTGTGCATGTGTACAAGTTCATATGGGTGGACCCAGAGTTGATATCAGTGTCTTCCTCAATATCACCTCACTTTTTTCTTTTGAAAATGTTCTTGCTGAATAGCCCAGGTTGGTCTGGAAATGTAGATGAGGCTTGCCTCAAATTCACATGAGATCATCTTTTGTCTGCCTCCCAAATTCTAAGATTAAAGACATGTGCCATTATATCTGGCTTTACATTCTACTTTAAAGAAAAGCCTGGAGCTCATCAATTGGCTAGGGTAGCTTCTTGGGGGGCTCTAGGGATCCCCCTGTCTCTGCCTTCAGTTCTGGCATTATGTTTACATGCCACATTGCCTGACTTTTAGATGACACTGGGGATCCAAACTCAGGTCCTTGTGTTTGCACAGACACTTTACCAAGTAAGCAGTCTCCCAGGCCAGGGCTCTGTATTTAAACGCTAACTTTGCAGCGTATGCATTAGTGACCAGGGATAATTTATTTGCTTTTGATTTTGCACATATAGAATTGAACCTCATAGGGTTGATGTAGGGGTTTACAATGAAATATATACAATGGGACACAGCAAGGACACTCGGTGAATGCACCTGGTTGTTCTTATTCACAGGCATTGCTGCTTTTCATTATGGCCTGTCCCAGAGGGAGAGGACAGAGATTTAAAATGTACCTTAATGGCCAAAGTTTCAGTTCCCATGTGGTAGGTAGGATGCGTGTACTTTGTATGGGATAGGTAGAAAGGTGTCCTACCTTGTTCTTATGGCTTTGATAAAGACCATGATCAAAAACACTTTGGAGGAAATGTGTCCCCATCACAGACTGTCACTGAGAGATGAGCTAAGTGTAGCAGAGCAAGTCTGGAGTTAGGGGCTGAACTGGTCTACCCTGCTGTCTTAGGGTTTCTATTGCTGTGACAAAACACTGTGGCCGAAACACTAGTTGGAGAGGAAAGGGTTTATTCTGATTACACTTCTATATCTCTGTTTATCATGTAAGAAAGGACAGGAACTCAAATAAGGCAAGAGCTGGCGCAGAAGTTATGGAGGAGTGATGCTTGCTCCTCATGGCTTGCTCAGCCTGCCTTTTTTATTTTATTTTATTTTTTTAAACAGAACCCAAGAGCACCAGCCCAGGGAAGGGAGCACCCAAAATGGGCTGGGCCTTCCCCCATCAATCAGTAATTAGGAAAGTACTCTACCGGTTGGCCCAAAGCCTGATTTTATGGAGGCATTTTCTCAGTTGAGGTTCCCTCCTTTCAAATGACTACATATTTTGTCACGTTGACATAAATCTTGCAAACACACCCACCCTCTTCCTCCACTCCCCATTGGTAGCTTGCTTTTTATACATCTTGTAACCACCTACTCACACAATGGGCTAGGGCTTTCCCCATCAATTAAATTAAATAATAAATTAAATAAATCCCCCACAGATTTGCCTACAGATAATTATATGGAGGCATCTTCTGAATGAAGGGTCTTTTTTTCCCAGCTGGCATCAAGTAGGCAAAAACTAACCAGCATATCAAGGATCCCGTGTTCTAGAAAGCCCACACACCTGGCTTATTGGGGAGCTGAGGTCCTGCTCATGGACACAGAAAAATGCAACCTCTCTGGAATACAATTTTGTTACCTTATAAGTAGAACATACCTCCTGTCCATGTGTTTCTGCCAGGCTCCCCATCAGCATTCACCCAAAAGAGACCCTTAAGCTCCGGCCTTGAGAGACATGTGAATGACAAAGACAGACTGTTGGGCGTGTGCACACATTACCATGCATCTTATCTTTAATAGCCTAAACTTGGAAGCTATACAAAAAAGGAAAATAAAGTGTTGGATCCATTCAAGGGAATAAGACCTGGCCATAAATCAAGCCAGCTGTCCGTATAAGGAACAAAGGCCAGCCTCAAAATAATTATTCTGAGTGAGCAAAGTCAAGTTCCTCCTGCCTCCCCCAGTGGGAAGCATATGCTATTCAATTACTTGTGTATGAAATTCCACAAACATACAAATGGGTGAACAGAGACAGGAAGTGGACAAGTAGTTGTCTGTGGATAGTGGAAGGGGACATCGGGAGAAGGCATAATAAAAAGGCACAGTGGAGTCTTAAGGAGTGCATGGCTGTGCTCACTCTCTTGACACAATAGTTTCTCGAGAATATACATGTACTTTCTAGGCACTTTCTTACATACCCTTCTTATTTTAATGCTTAAAAATAATGACTATCAAAAAAAATTCTACTGCAGCAAGAATGTTCCTCAGCCAACTGCAGCAAACACCGAGTCAATAATTGATTAACTGTGTTGTTTAATTTCTGAACTTACGATGACTTAGGAGATGTTTTTGTCTGAAGCAGTATGTCTGAGAGGATTTGAATGGACGACCTTTGTGATCAAGTCCTCTGTGGCAGGTAAAAGCTTTTGTAATTATTGTATTGATTTTTATAATTAGCCATTATAGTAACGCAAGATGATGTGTCTTTATAGACTTTCAGTTTTGTAGCTGCAAATCTGATTCTTTTTGTTTTTGTTTTAAGTAGAAACCTTTTCATGTTTTCCTTCCATTTTTACCACTTCTCTGCTTAGGATGTCATTTTTAACATGAAAAGGAAATGTATAGGAAGCCTCTTTATTCCATATAACCAGACTCAACACTGTCGATGAAATCATTGTAAACCTTGTCCATCAGTTAAGACGGAGAATCATAAAGTTTTATATCAAAGCATGTTTGAATCTTGATGGACACATCAGAGTGTAGCTCTAATTAGACTTCTGGAATATTTCCCAACCAAAATTAATCTATAATTTCTATTTGGGGTTCTTTAACTTGGAATGTGAACTGAGAATGTATTTGAAAAAGAATGTGAGTGTATATTCTTCATTGAATTCTCTTACTTTTTAAAGGATTTTTTTTGTTAGTATCCTCCAAAACTTTTTGCTGAGTTTTCACACCAACAACAACCCTTTCTAAAAGTAATCCATAATCTTGGTCTATTCTGTATTTAAATGTAAAATTACTTAAGGAGTATAACTGGCTTGTACAGGTCAAAGGGCAAATAAACTGACCCAGTAGGGCCTAGTATTAAGTATTGGGCACAGACCACTCACCCAAGGGTGCCTTTTAATTTGCCAAGGTAATGAAGAATAAATAGACTGAGTAATGAGATCATCTACAGAATACATACATAACAAGAAACTAGAACACAACATATTGTAAGTCTTTTATAGAGACAGAATTTAAAGAAAATATGTCTTTATTGATATTTAGATGATAGAATGGCTATTTGCTTAACAGAATTGAGAATCACTTGGGAGACAGGCTTTTGGCCACCTTTATGGGGGAGTTATCTTAATTACACTAATTAATGTGGGGAAGACCTGCCCACTGTGGGTGGCACCATTCCCTAGTTGGGATCCTAGACTATATAAAGAGAGAAAGGGAGCATGCATTCACCACTTTCTGCTTCCTTATTGTTGATGCCGTGTAACCAGCTGCTTCAAGCTCCTGGCTTCTGTTGCCTTGGTTTCCCTGTGATGAACTATGAACCAGAATAAACCATTTTTCTTTTAAATTGTTTTTGCCAGAGTGTTTTATCACAGCAACAGGAAAAGAAGTGAAGACAGACAAGCTTTCTTTTCATCTATTCTGTATATCTACATGCATGCAGAAAGTAATTTAGACATTTTAGTATCTTGGTCAGGAACAAAACAGTGGTCAGCATCTTGGAACACAAGCATCCATCCCTATCTTCAAATCGAGTAGGGCCTATCTTGAAATAACCAGTCAAGAATGAAACTACATTTACAACTCTTAAAAAATATGACCATATTGACTGCCAAAAAGCTCATGCTTGCTCAAGAGGGAGGCAGGCTGTCCTTCTTGTCAGTGTGGTAGTGTTCAGACCCTTGCTGACTGGATGGAAAACGTCTTCTTGAGTTTACATTCAGAAGATCTGACTAAAATGACCTTTGGTCTGTTTATTTTTTAACATTTCCACCTGTAATATTAATTTTTTTGGATTCTTTGTTTTGTATTAGGGTACTTACCATAGTTTCTTGCTGAGTTCCTCTTTTTCTTCTTGACTGTATTGCTCTGATAGTAACCTTAAGCTAGAGTCTATAAACATGTTTCTGGAGTTCATTGCTTATCTTCTGTCTTCGTTTACAGCGTTTTTACCTTAGGTAAGTTTTTGAGAAATTTATTATAGTTATTGTTTGTGTCTGCATGTTATATATGCATCTGCATGCATGTGGGGACATAGGCTTGTGGACCTGGTTCTTTCCTTCCTTCCGTACTGGATTTGGAGATCAAAGTGAAGCTGATATGTTTGTCATTAATGCCTTTAATCCCCGAGCCATCTCAGTGGCCATTTTCACTTCTGTATTGCACAGTGTCTCTGACTTCCCTTCTTGAAGTTTGTTTTTTGCTTTGTTGTTGTTGTGTTATGACAGGGGCTCACTATCTATCTCTCATTAACCTGGAACTTGCTCTGTAGACCAGGCTGGCCTCTGCTTCCGGGTGCTGGGAATAAGGACAGAACAACTGTTCCCATCTTCTGCATTGTTTTTGTTTATAAAGTTCTTCAGAATGACTCATCACATGTCTACACCTATGGGTATTATTCCCCCTCCAGACGCTGCACCTTCCCTAGACAAGTGTGCCCCAGGCCAGTAAGAACTTGGGTTTCGTCTAACTTTATAAGTGGCTTTTACTATGTGACAATCAATTTTACACCTTTACAATTCCTTTATTCTTCAGCATATTCTCTTCTGTTGCAGATATTTCTAGACGGTCTGTAACTCATTCCTGTAGCACTGCAAGCTTATCCCTGGCATTCCTTGTCGATGGGTAACACTCTCTGCGAATCTTGCATGGAGCTTCTGTTATCTCATATGTACATTTGTTTTGGTTTTGTTTTGGGCTCTTAACATCATTGTATTTAGCTGCTCCTAAAAAAATCCTTTTGCTTTTTTTTTTTTAAAGTCTAGTCTGAGACTTTTTTGTTCTCTCCTTTTCTTAGAAAGCACTTAATAAACATCACTTTATAAAAAAAAGAAAAAAAAAAGCAGTGCAGGCCTAGAGAGATGGCTCAACAGTTAAGAATGCTTGCTGCATAATCATGAGGGCTGGATTCCATCACTCAACACTAATAAACTGTAGGGTGCACATCTGTACCTCTACCCCTTCCAAAGCAGCCAGAAATAGCCGGGCTTGCTGGTTTCCAACCAAGCTGAGATTTAGGAGGGGACCCTGCCTCCGAATGAGCAGGAATAGAGCAGCAGGCAGCAGGAGGACCTGCCACATGCATTCACACCCTCCCATACGTGTACATACACCAGCCATCTGTTCATACACACAAAGCTGAATCAACAAATAAAGATTTGGATTTAAAATAATGATGATGATGATGAAGATGATGATGATGATAATAATAATAATAATGTAATAATTATAAACAGCACAGCTTGCTGGGTTTGGCCTGTGGCTAGTGTGATCTGTGGCATCTAGACCAGCCCTGAGGAGCAGCCTCTAGAGTCTCTGATATATGTCTTCCTGTGCAGTTTTCCTCACTGCTCTGAAAAGGATGATCCTACCACGCCAGACACCAACACGTCTGAAAAGTCACCATTGGAGCCTGAGGCTGAGTGCAGGTCTCCTGCACGCTCAGACAACTTGGACTGCCCATTGAAAATCCCCGTGCACAGCATTGTCAAAGCCTGGGTCAGCTGCTTTATTTTTAGCCCAGTGCTTTATGCATTTTGAGACAGTCATACAGCAGCTGCAATGTCTGGGCCAAAGGCTTAAGTTAGCTGAGCCAACTGGGTGCCACCACCGTTGGATGTGGGTGAGTTCAAAGTTCTAGTAGCAGGTGACCAGGGCTGACCCCGAAAGCCTGTCTTGGGTTTTTCCTCTTGGTGATCTCTTTCTGGGCTTTTTGGTATGGCTAGGAAGTGTTTGTGGCTTCCCTTCCTGAACTGGTATGCTAGGACACATGCCTACCATTAAGAAGGACTGTAGGTTATGAAGAACTATTAGCAGACGTGAAGAAAGGAGGCTTGATTGCAGCAGAAGCAGAGCTGCATGCTTCTGCTTTTCATATGCCATGCCCTGGCGAGCGTACCCCGTGCTGACCTTCGCTCACATCAGAGGCTTTCTCATATGGCTGCCTCCCAGCTTCAGTCCTGGACTGCCCAGTCAGAAGCTGAAGCGTTATAGCTTCTGTGGCTTGCACTAACTAAGCTTTTGAAGTGTCTGCTGTGGGTAGTGGTTCTCCGGAGGTGTGGTGTTGCCCCTCTCAGGGTTTCTGTTTGTTTCTTTTTTGAACTCGTAAATTAGTCGCTTATAGGAGAGAGATGTTGGGGCAGAGGATACAAAGGAACCACCTAGTGTTAAGAAGCAACATTCTCCACAGTGTGGAAAATATGAGACCAAGAGCAGCGTTTGCTGTGTTCAGGCAGAGTTCTTTCTGAGAAGTAACTGTGGTAGAGGCCCAGTGTCTCTGTGCAGTCCATCCTTCAGGAGAGAGGATAGGCTTTTGGCTTGTTGAGTCAGCCAGGTCCAATCAGAGAGTGGAAAATACTTTACAGTATTATATTGAATTTGCAACTTAGACTGGATTTTTCTCTCATGTTCCTTCTTTCCACTTTATTTGGGAAGTTTGTTGGGTGTATATTATGTGTGCTATTATTGCTGTTATTGTGTGTGTGTGTGTGTATGCACCAAATGCATGTGTGTACATATGTGTTCTTCAGGAGCCAGCCACCTCATCTTTTGAGACTTTTTTTTTTGATGCAGTGTCTCAGTGGTTTCTGGCTGGTCATTCAGTCCCAGGGTTCTGCATACCTCCATCTCCCCAGCTCTGCGGTACAAGCACACACCATGATGTTTGGCTTTTTACCGGGTTTCTAGGGATTGAACTGAGTTCCTTATGCTTGTGTGGCAAGCACTTCATCCACTGCGCTGTCGGCCATCCATTTTCTAAGTTCTAATAGAAGCATGCCCAGTTTCACTGAGTATTTATTTCCTGACATAAACTTTAAGATGTTACGTTCGCTCCACCCCCTTCCATTCCGTCCCGCTCCCACAGCCTTCGTAGCTAGCTAGCAAAGGCTGCCCACAGACTCATGCACCTGTTGTCGGCAACAAACTCTGCAACTCCTAAAGGGGACCCTTCATGGAAAACCCTGATCAAAGGGCTGGGCTATGAAGGCTGTGAGCTGGGTGTTTGGTGAAAGGTTCTCACGTGTACTGAAGTGTTGAAGGAGGGAGTGGGTTTATACAGAAACCTGGGTGCTGACTCTGTGTTACTTGCTGTGACTCAGTCACGAAGTGACCCGCATCTATCTCCCTCCATCTCTGGAGGAACTACAGAGGGGAACCAGCCATGTGAGGCAAGCCTTCCATGGGTTGGTTCCTTCTTGCAAATTCTTTTTGTTTCTCTGATGATGTGTAACTCCTAGCTTAGAAAATGCATAGATGTTAAAGGGTTTATTCTGAAAGTTCCTGCTACGTTTTTCCTGCTGTTAGTTTTTAGAGTGGAACATTGAGCTGAAGGTGTTGGAAAACCTTTCCCAGCTTTGTATGTACGGAGGGAAGCTCTAGTAAGGAGCAAGCCCAGTTCACATAATGTTCCCTCTCCACAGGCTCTTGTGGGTCTGCACCAGACTCATGATGTAAAGAATAGTTTCTAGGATTGAGGAGTTGAGTTCTTAATTTTTGTACAATGGCTCGGGTGAGCGCATTAGCATTTAGCTGTGGCCTTTGCTGTGTTCTGGTTTTTGGCTCTCGGTTTGGATTAATGAGTGTGGCTTGGGTGCCAGAATGTCCTGGTTTTTAACTGAGCAAAGCAATGAATCTAGGTTTAAAAAGAGAGAGAAGCCGTACATGTTGGCTACAAATCTCCTTGGGTTGGAGCTGCAGGAAGGGTGACAGCAACCCACATTTCTCCTGGAAAGTGTCATTGATTTACTGTGTCTGGCTGTGGTGGCTGAGCCCCACTCCTGCAAGGAAGCGTCAGAGTGGGGGAGCTGTTGGAATGGACTCATCCATTATTTTGGCTTCTCTTTCTCAGTTTTACTTTTTTTCCTGCTAGGAGGTCACTCACATACTCTGCGCCTCAGTTTCAGTGATGGCTGTGTGTATAGAGATTTCTAATCTTTATAAACCTACATCAAGCAGTATTGTAAAAGCTTTCGTACATTTGTGTATTTGATTTTTGAGCCTATGTTCACCTCTTACTCCCCTGGAGCCTTTTAACCTTGAGCTTTCCAGATAGTTTTACTTCTCTTTTATGCATGTGAGTGCACATCCACAGAGAAGAGCAGACAGGAAGGGTTCTATCTATATAGAATATGGGAACCACTAATGAGAGGAGGCATTTAATATGATCTCCAGTTGCATTCATTTCCCTACAAACAGCGTACATTCATTCTTCTTTATGGTATGTATATTCTACATTTTCTTCATCTGTTTCCCCGTTCTTGGGCACCAAGGTTAATTCTGTAACCTAGCTTTTATGGATACTGGTACAGTAAACATTGATGTGCAGGTGTCTCTGTGATGTGACTTGGAGTGCTGTAGCTGGGTCATATGGATGATCCATTGTTTTTGTTTGTTTGTTTTGGCATACCTCCATATTGACATCTATAGTAGCAAAATATTTTTATACCAAGATGATTTTCGCCATACGTGCCCCACTTGCCTTTCTGTTAACAGTGTGCCAGGTTAAATGGTGTTCCTCTTAAGTTCACATCTGCCCAGCAGCTCAGAATATGACCATATTTGGAAATCAGTTCTTGGCAGATATAATCGATTAAGGATGGACTGAGACAGCTGAGGGTGACTCTATATGGCAGTGACTGGGGTCCAGACACACAGTGAGCTGTCATGTGAAGCTGAGACTTCTAGAAATCTGGAAGAAAGGAAGATGGTTTGGACAGAGCCAGATTTCAAACTTCTGGATTCTGTTTTTAGTGTACCTTTAGAACTAAAGCAGCAACTAGCCCACAGTGGCAGAGGTTGAAGAATGGAGTCTAATGACCTTTATCTTTCCACATCCTTGGGATTCATTAGATCTGAAACTGTGCCCTTTCCAATGAGTGCTGTGAATTTTTCTATGTACAAGATGTTCTTGTATCTAGCACACCGTCCATTAGAATATATGGCCAACACAGATATGCCTGAATCATATACTCCTGGAAGAAGTTTATACTTTGTGAAGTATCTACAGTAGTGGTTCTTAACCTGTAGGGTATGATCCTTTTGGAGGTCAGAAAAACCCTTTCACAGGGGGTCAGGTGTCCTACATAGCAGATATTTACAACAGTAGCAAAATTACAGTTATGAAGCCGCAATTAAAGAGTTTTATGTGGTGGGGGGGGGGGGGGGGGGGGGGGGGCTAAAGAGCTGGCTCAGCAGTTAAGAGAACTGACTGATCTTCCAGAGGTCCTGAGTTCAATTCCTAGAAACTGCATGGTGGCTCACAACCATCTGCAGTGGAATCCGATACCCTCTTCTGGTGTGTCTGAAGATAGCACCAGTGTACTCATACACATAAAATAATTAACTCTTTTTTTCAAAAACTCAAAAAAAAGATATGTTATTTAAAAAGAAAGAAAGAAAGAAAGAAAGAAAAGAAAGAAAAGAAAGGAAGAAAGAAAGAAATTTTATGGTTGGAGTCACCACAACATGGGAAACTGAAAACCACTGGCGTAGCTGCCTGTCACCTCTGTTCTGTCAAAGTGAAATTTTCAATTCTGTAGAACCACCAGTACTTGTCCCTCCCTGTCCCACTGGAGGACTTGAGGGAGTGATTGTATCTCTGAGGAGTTTATTTGTTCACTGTTACCTGTCTGAAGGATCCAGTCAGGGCATCACCGACTCCTGTGAAGAGTGTAGGATGATGCTGTGTAGCCATGCTCTTTTAGGAATTCAGTGACATTTGAGGCATTAGCTCAGGACATCAGGATGAGGAGAAAGTGAAGTTGAAGCACAATCACTGAGAACAAGAAAAGCTGTGGGAGGGAGGGGCAAGCAACTTAATGGGTGCTCCATTGAAGATGGAGTTTGGGGTTCAGAAGAAAGGGCGCAGACTCGTAAGGTACCAATCTGGTCCTCTTTTTGTTCCCCATCCCATGTTTTAAACTGCACACTCAAAACTTAAACCCAAACCAACCTGCTCTTCATGCTGTGAAATGCAATTATGCAGCAATGATAAGGTCACAGGAAGTGGTGACAGAGGTCCTGACATGATTGGTTCCTGCTGTCTTGAACTTAAACGTGATGCTTTTTGGCCACATTTCTTGGATCAGGGGCCCTCTCATTTGCTGTTGAGCACTCCCTGACCATGGAGGGATTGGCTCAGTATAGATGGAACCTTCCATCTCCAAAGCCGTGGCTTTAGCAGGTGCTGAAAAAGAATGGCAAAATCTGGACAGTGCCTCCACATAGCCTTTCTAGCTGATTTCATCAGCAGGGCCTCCCAACACAGATGGGCTTAGGAAATAAAAGCAATTTGCAGTAGAGAACCACTCAGCAAGTGTTACACGTTATGTGCGCACATTTAGGAAAACTGTGCTGGTGTCCAGAATTAAAAACCATATGCTCCTCTCCTACCTGATGTATCCTGTTTGAACCTGGCCATTTGGGGTCTAAGGGACTGCCTCTGTATGGCTGGGAGTTAAAAGAAAGGCAGGAAGAATTTCTGAATTTGAATTCTAACAGGAGTCCCTTGTTTGATTTAACCTACTCTTGGGTATAACCTTGTGTCCTGTTGGCCTCAAGATTGTTAATATAGAAATTATTCTGAGTCTTAATTTGGAAACTAAGGGTCAGAAAATAAAGATGACTCATTTGTAGTCCTACAGGGAATCCGTCACTAGGGATTTGTTTGATTATTTGTTTAGTTAGTTCGTCAGTTATTTTGAGACAGGGTGTCTATGTGCATTCCTGGCTATCTTGGAACTTGTGTTGTAGACCAGGCTAGTCTTGTACTCAGATGTCTGCCTGCTTTTGCCTTCTGAGTGCTGAGACTAAAGGCATGTGCCACTATGCCTGGCTAAAAATTATTTATTTTTAATTATGTGGATGGGTGTTTCCTGGATGTATGACTGTGTACTGTGTGCATACCTGGTGCTCAGGGAGGCCAGTAGAGAGTGTCAGGTTTCCTGGAACCGGAGCTACAAGTGTTATGCATAGAGTCAAACCTGGGTCCTCTGGAAGAGTAACCTATGCTCCTAACTGCTGAGCCATCTGTCCC
>NW_022196906.1:61979384-61981075 GCF_008632895.1 Mastomys coucha | reverse complement strand
CGGGGTCATAGTTAAGGCTATATAAATAAATGGGGAAGGGCATTAGTGTTTGGATGCATCTTTGAATGTTGGGGAGGGGTTTTCTGATTTCTGCCAATTTAACTACAAAGCAGGAGGTACTCGTGGTTCATCATCCATTCCACATGTATACCTTCATGTGCACAGTGGGATGAAGGGGGAGCCACGTTTCCTCTTTCATCTTACAACCTCATACAATATAAACAGGTTAGGTAGTAGTTATATAATTTTCACTTGTGCTTATTGAAGATTGTACATTTCCTGTTCTTAATATAAAATGTAGACAGTAGCATTTGATAATCTCCATCTCAGACGTCTCCATTTGCTTCATTTGGGAAGCCCTTTTCATGATGTATAAATGATGTTCTTGGTTTTTTTGTTTTGTTTTGTTTTGTTTTTTTGTTTTCCCTGTGTTGGTGATAAGAGATGAACGCTTCCCCGGTCTGTACTGTATCACCGACAATCCAGTTTTGTCTTAATAAGGGAAGATGGAGTTTGGGTTTCTCTTTGACAGTTCTATATCCTTAAGAACACTACAAGCTGTCCACAGAGCATCCATCACTGCCCAGACCAATTGCTCGGAGGCTGTTGATGTTGCCCATTGTCTCTGTCTGTAGACCCTGCACAGCTGGCTCTGAGCGCCAGCCCGTCGCCCTTCCTCCAGCAGACAGAGCTAATCAGGGTGATGCTCAATATGGCCTCCATTCTTCATGGGCATTCACTAAGTGGATTTACTTTATTTAATACCCTTGTGGAGTAACTGTTGGGGAGCTGGGGGGTTTAACTGAGCCCTGTACTGGAGCAGAACTCAGTAAAACATTGTTCTGCCCATTAAGGCAAGAGCTTTCTTTGGGCTTGGGTACCCTGAGCCAGTTAAGTGAATGGTGTGCTGCTCTAGAATGATTTTGTAGGTGATTTTCTATGGCATTGTGAACAGACCCAGGGCAGGCCAACAGAAAACGAACTCTATGGCTTCTATTTTATTTTATAGGGGGTAGGCTTTTTTTCTTTCATTTTGTTTTGTCTTGGCATTTTTTCTTATTAGTATTTTGCTCATTTGTGTGGATTTTTGTAGCTTTTTGTTGTTGTTGTTGTTGTTGTTGAGAGAGAGAGGGAGAGAGAGATACACATACAGAGAGACCATAAAGTTGGGTACATAGGAAGGTAGGGAGGAGTTTGCGGAGGGAAATCTATCAAAATACATTGTTTGGGAAAAAGAGAGCAGAAAATACGTGGAAATTTTCTGGGCTGATAGTGCAGTTGGTAAATTCTTGCTATGCAAACATGAGGACCTGAGTTCAATTCCTAGTAAAAAAAACTCAGGTGTGACCAATCCATCTTTAGTTCCAGCACTGGGGAGGCAGAGGTTGGTGAGTCTCTGTAAGTTTGGGGCTAGCCTGGTATGTGTAGTAAGTTTCAAGATAGCCAGAGACTTATAGAGAAACCCTGTCTCTTAAAGAAAGGAAAGAAAAGAAAAAGAAAGGAAAAGAGTCAGGTGTAGTGCTACATGCTTAGAATCCCTGTGCTGAGAAGGTAGAGACAGGCCAATCTCTGGGGTTCCCTGGCTTGCTGTTATAGTCTACTTGATGAACTCCAGACCAATGAGAGACCCTTTCTCGAAAAACGAGGTGTGTAGCACCCAGTAAACAACCTAAGATTGTCTTCTGGCAAGA
>NW_022196906.1:61973893-61979321 GCF_008632895.1 Mastomys coucha | reverse complement strand
AGGCGGGTGGGGGGGCAGGCGGGTGGGCGCTCGGGTGGGTAGGAGAGTCCTATTTAATTGACATTTATAGCTCCTAAGTTACAGGGAAAGGTAACTTCTCTCACACATTCAGCTGTTGTGGACATGATGGTTACGTTGAACAAAGCCAAGTAGGTCCACTTTTGCTATGTTGCTAAGATAATTGGTTGCAAGTTCACTTTCCTTTTATTTTATGTGCATGAGTGCGGGGCCTATATGTGCGTTCTTGTACCATGTGCGTGCCTGATGCATGTAGAGGCCATCAGAGGACTTTGGGTCCTCTGAAACTGGCGTTACAGATGGTTGTCAGCTACTTTGTGGATGATGGGAATTGAACCCAAGTCCTCTGCAAAAGCAGCAAGTGTTCTTAACTGCTGAACTCTATTTGCAGAACACAATCATAATTTTTCATGGGATACAATGTGATAGGTACTTTGGTGCTTTTATACCTTATGTGATGATCAATACAGGGTAATTATTGCTACTGATTTCTGATTCTTTTCTGAAACAACAAACCTTTGTGCAATGTGAATGCCATGTAGCTAAATTAAAGTTTGAAGCACAGTTAGTCTGTGCCAAGAGCAGCCGTGACCACCATTAGAAACAGTCTACTCTGGAGGTCCTGTTCTTGTGTTATTTGGCCAAAAGTCCAGAATATACATCTTCTTTTAATTCTTTGTCTCTGGGGTGTATACATGCATGCAGGCAGAACTAGTACACATAAAATAAATTCTTTTCTTCTTAGCATGTTGACTTTCTCCATTTCTTTTGCATTTGCCCCCCCCCCTTTTTTAAAGTGAGACTAGGGGCCATCTGGTCAGCGCTCAATGGTCAGTAGATTTACTGTCATTGAAAGTTGGCCCTTACATTCTTTAATATCAGGTCTATGTCTCTTAGTTCTTTAAGGCACTAGACTGATTATTTTGCTCTCAACGGAATGATAGCTAAGGTTCAGAGTTTTTACAGTATCATAGACTGCAGAGTTAGAGATCTGGCAGGACCTTTGTGTTCTTGCAGGAATACAAAGATGTGTTGAAGGCCCTTGCTCCAACTGGTTCATGAGATCGCTGCATGCCAACTTTATATTCTACTCACAGATGATCTGTGGTGTTGATTTTAAATGCCCAACTTAATTCTGTGCTTCATGAAGTAGAGGGAGATCCACAGTTTGACTCGACTCATGATTTAACATCCTATTTACATATGGTCACGTATTTCCATGTCTGTGCCAAGTTTAAGAAAAGTTAGTCCTTGCCGGCTTGGCATATATCTCTTCTTACAAGTTGAGCAGTTATAGTAGCGTTTCAAGAGTCTTGTCACCTGTCAGAATAAACCACTCCCCTTTTTTCTGGATCCCTGCAGAGGGTAGAGTACTCCAGTCCAAGGGACTTTGAAGTCTCACCTGTGACAGATGTGGGCTTATGCTACCAGCTAGCTTTGCCACAGCAGCTCCGTCTTGCATCACTGATACTTAAAGGCTTCAGGCTGCCTCTGTGGCAGGCTCAAAGGTGAACAGTTAAGGGGGAGGAAAAGGGAGGGGAGAGGTGGGTAAGCTTTGACACTTTCTCCCTGCTGCTCTGTCAAGCTGTCTTGAAATATTTTTCTTAGCCCACTGGAGTGCTGACTGGGTTCCTCAGTAGTGCTGTGTGCGATGTGAAAGTATCTGTGAAGTGGGTGAGGAAAAAGCAGCTATGTATACCAGCCTAGAATGGAAGTCAAGACTGCAGGAAAGTGGGGGCCTGGGAGATAGCCTGTGCCTTGGCCTTCTCCTTCCACCCTGTTTGAGATGGGATTTGTCTTGTTCACTGCACATGCTAGATTAGCTGGCCCAGGAACTTCCAGAGCGTTCTTCCTGTCTCCACAGACTCCCTAGGAGTCCTACAGCTGCAGAAGCATGCACTGCACATTCTAGGAATCTGAATTGCAGGTTTCAGGTTGGTGCAGCAAGTACTTTCACAGTCGGCTTCAGCTGTCACCTTGCCGTAGAGTCACGTGGAAGAGGGAACCTCAGCTGAAAGGTTCCCTTAAGCGTATTGGCTGCAGGCATGTCTTTGAGGCTTTAGGGGCATGTTTTTAATTGTTACTGGGTATAGAAGCGCTCTGTCCACTGTGGGTGGTGCCACACCTACGTAGGCGGGCCTGGATTGTATAAGAATGATGACTGAACATGAGCCAGTGGGGACGAAGCCAGTAAGCCACGTTTCCTCCATTGGTTTCTGTTTCAAGTTTCTGCCTGGTTTCCATCAAAGATGGGGTATAACATATACCCTGAAATAAAGCCATTTCCTCCCAAGTTGGTTTTGGGTTGATATTTTATCACAGAGACAATAAAGCAAACTAGAACACCCACAGAACCATCTCCTCAGTCCTACAGCAGGGTTCTTAAAATGTAAACTTGAAGACTAAAAGCATCACATAAATATCATGTATATTGACCAAATAAAGGAGAAGTATGTGCATGGAAGATGGAGCTCCTCTTTCTCAGAGGCTGTTGCTTTGGTCTGCCTGAGTTTGGTGACCTGGAAGTTGTATACACCAGTGGCATCCTAGGTTGCCTTCTTTTTTTTCTACTTGCCTAGCAGACCTTTGTTGGGTTTATGTGACAATTCCATGACTTGGGGTAAAAGCATTCTATTGTGTTGGAAATCAGGGCTTCTGGGAACGTGTGTCTGCAGTAGGGGACAGTAGCAGAAGGACACAGGTGCAGATGTCACTGCCTGTTTTTAGCAAAACTCGCAGAACTGTGGGGCTTAGCTCTTCATTAGCAAATGTGCACATCAGGCTTTGGACTGTGGCTCAGGCTGCTGACCTACTTTTCTGGTTACTGAGGAGGCTCAAACGAACCAGTTAGGAGAAAACTCCCTCAAAGCTGGAGTCGGTACCAATCACACCTGCAGCCTCCCAAGGCCCTGGCCTGGGGCAGAGCCCCTCTACCTGAGGATGATCAGGTTGAGAGTATTTCAGGCTCAACTGGTGACTTGTCAATACCAGAGACCGAATTAAATCATCCTTGTATATGAATTAAAGGTTAAGAGGTCATGGTTAGAGATCAAAAAAAGGAGCAGTGCCTTCTTCCGGGAGCTGGACTCAGTGGCACCAGCTTCATTCTGTTTGAATGAGGTGATGCTGAAGGGCCAGGAGGAAGCCAGCAGCTGCCCAGAACAAGCCTCCTCTGCCCTGGTAAGGACTGGGTGGGAGGACAGCAGCTCCCCCCAGCATATGTTTTGGGACTTGCAGGAAGAGCCTAGGCTGAGGCTGATGGAAGTGAGGAATTTTAAATGAAGCCACCTGTCTCTTTAGAGGATGAGACTTTCAAATCCAGCTACTTCGAGGCTGCACTGGGGTGATGCCATTGTGCTGAATGGTGCAGAAATGCATGGACAGATGGGGATGGATGCTGGGCCAGCAGTGCCAGCTGCTCATGGTGCATGTGGGGTGGGAGGAGGCGCAGACATTGAGGTAGAGCTGGGTAAGACCGAAATTACCACTGAAATCTGACTGCATTGTCCCCCACAAAGCCTCTAGATTGTACATTGTCCGGTGGCGGCCAGACACACTGTCAGACGCCTGTTCACACAGGTGATTGGGAAACTGAACTGGGAAGCTTGCTTGACAGCATAGTGAAACCTTCTGTATTTAAAAAATTATCTGTAGCATCTTACATGTGTTCTGTCTCTGTGTGCTCTCTCTATGTCTGTCTGTCTGTTTGTTTGTCTGTCTCTGTTTGTTTGTCTGTCTCTGTGTGTGTGTGTGTGTGTGTGTGTGTGTGTGTGTAATCAGAAAGGGTCTCTCTATATAGCCCTGGCTGTCTTGGAACTCACTTTGTAGACCAGATTGGCCTCAAATGCAGTGATTCCCAGTGCTGGGATCAAAGGGATGTACCATCATGCCTGAAACTTCCTACATTATTAAAACCATTCATCCCAATTAATTTCAAGCACTGGAGGTGACAGCATGTGAAAGATTCTGTATGTGATTTTAACATATATAGGAAATACAAGACATTGCGAAAGGGCTTGGTCATGCATTTCAGGCTTTTGAAACTATCAACTCAAAGGTGCAGGTCAGCAGTCCCACCTTGTACTAGCCCCAGTTGTTTTCTCTGTGGTTCGGGGAGTTTTTCTCCTTCTTTATTCGAACAAGAAATATATGAGACCAAAACACGTCCTTTGATGTCTGTCTGGAATAATCACATCTAGATTGCTGAAATGTGCCAAGATGAAGCCCCTTGTCCCCTAAAAGATGACATTCAGACTCAGGCAACACAGACTCAGGAGACACAGACCCGGGCGATGGGGTGTAGTCTCTCACACCATTTAATCACAACACTTGGGAGTCTGGGGCAACAGATCTTAAGTTTGAAGTCAATATGGGCTACTTTGTAAGATGTTAATTAAAAATGACCAGCAAGGTGGTTCAGTGGATAAAGGCACTTGCCATAACCAGAGTTCTACCCCTGGGACTGACTCAAATGGAAGGAGAAAATCAACTCCCACCAGTTTTTCCATCTCCACATACAAAGCACAATACATGATGTAAGAGGCTGTGTGTGTGTGTGGTGGGGTGGAGATGTGGATCACAACCTAGCACATTTCTTACTTTCTTCCCTTTCATAAAGGATGCTCACCTTCACATAATGGCCAGTCTCAGATCACCTGCCCTCACAACTTCAATTATGAGTCTCAGAGATGATGGGTACCTTGTCCACAGACACTCATCCCTTAGAGGCCACTGCATGCAGTGGTGGAAGCTACAGAAATGAGGTTTCAGCTAGACCAGGCATCTCTGTGGCCTGTGATATGAAATTAATGTATAGATAAACAGAGGACAGGGTGACTTGTGTCAGGGGCTGGACAGTGGACATGGTAAGGGACAGCCTGATGATGAGTGAAGTAGGGTAGGTGTGTTTCCCCTTGGCCCACAGTCAAAAACAATAAAAAGAATTTTTATATGATGTCCAGCTCAAGAGAGTGTAGGTAGCTTAGGGACTGGGAAGAGGCCCAGGTAAGGGCTGGAAGTGGAAGGATCTGGAAGCATCCTGCTCTGTGTTTGCCTGTGCTAGCCACGCCTAGGTTGCACATGCCTTTTAAAATTTCATTACCAGGGGAGCTAATGCATGTCTAGTAGTTAGACCATTTTGTTTCTTGGCAAAAGAGAATTCTTATGGGGATGATCCAGCTTCTTAGATGTACAGGAAGGGAAGTTAGATATTAGAATTTCTGTATCGCTCTCCCTTCTGGTGGGGAGGAGCTCTGCCCCAGACTCGTTTGCTATCGGGATGAGGATTTATAGGCATTGTTTCTGTCTTGCTGTCTTTGTCCCCCTGATAAAGGGAGTTGGTGAGTTTTTGGGAACCAGCCAAGGAGGGAATTAGGTAAGCAAAGGGCTTTTTTTTTTTTTTTTTTTTTTT
>NW_022196906.1:61933129-61973883 GCF_008632895.1 Mastomys coucha | reverse complement strand
TTCACATTAAATTCATCCAGTTGTATATTTAATGGTTACAATTATCCTGAGATAAGCAAGGACACAGAATCATGGTACAGGTCATTGATTTGTGTTTTTTAAAGGCAAGGTAAAAATTGAACTGCTGTGTCGGAGACACATTATTTTAAAAATAGAACAAGCTACACCGCACACAGCGTAAAGGTTTTGTCTCCGAGCTCTCCCAGTACCACCTCCGTTTATTCCAGTTTTAAAAATTGGTTATTACACAGTTACATTAAAGTGTCAAGTATACTAATTTTTCTAATTTTCTTTTTCTTTAAGAATACATCTTGTTAAGACATAGAGAGTAAAAAGAATTTTATTAGGCAATTATTATCTGGCTTGATTCCCTCTCTGTTAATTCTTTCCAGATAGGGATTGCATTGTTTCCAGTGCCTGGTATCACAGGGAGTGATGAAGTGTTTAGCATTGGAATGTAATCCATTAGGATTCAAATCATGCTATGACTTCAATTTTCAATAGAAATTATTATAGAAGGGTCCAAAACCACACAGAGACTAATGAATATTCTCCTTTCCCATAGCCTTGATGAAGAAATTAGAACTTCATAATTCTGTTAGCATACTTAGATTATTTTACACCATGGAATTTAAGATTAATAGCGATGCTAATTGATAGTTCTTGCTTAATTAAATCCCATGTTGCAGTTGCTCTTTACAAGAAGGTGAGGGCTGCAGTTTCCTCCTCCTCTATTGATAATCCACTGATAATCCTAGCCTAAGACATAAATTATTGTAACTGTGAAACCATTCATGTACCATCATGGCCTGCGTGTATGTGCATGTGTACATCCACGTGTGTGAGGACAAACTCAAGGGTCACTCACTAGGTACTGTCCACCTTGGCTTTTGAGACAGAGTCTCTCACAGCCTGGCACTTGTTCTTTGAGACAGAGTCTCTTACTGGGCCAGGGCTCGCCTATTAGGCTAGGCTGCCAGTGAGCTCCAGGGATCAGCCAGGGTCCACCTCCCTATCACTGGAATTGCAAGCCTCTGTCATAACACTTGGCTTTTTTTGTTGTGAATTTCATGAATCACCCTGATGTGTCTGTAAAGCCAGGAAGTGTTGTTTGCTTAATTAGGAAAGTGATATTTTATAACATAGAGTAGGGTTTCCAGAACAATCATTGACACTGCTGCAAAATCACAACTCCTGTCAGAAATAGCCTAGGCCTCTTGATGGCTATTTCATTAGTCCTGTTGGCTTCATTGTGTAAGATAGAGCCTGAGAGAAAGACCTGACATTTAACTACTTAGTCTTTGAGATAGAACAAGTGGAGATGAACCTTTATTCCCAAACTGATTGTAAGAGCACACTGTCTTAAGACCCTTTATATACTGTGTTTTGCTAGAGAGCAGACATGAGCCATACTGACACTATCCAGAAACTTCTTAAAAGATTCGTTTATTTGATGTATTTGCATATGGATGTGTGATGAATTCATGGTTGTATACCATGTGTGTCTAAGAGTCCTCAGAAGCAAGAAGAGGACCGGGATTTATAGGTAGGTGTTAGGAGCCAGAGGTAGACTTCAGGTATCATTACCCAGTAGCTGCACCCCTCACTGTTGTTGTTGTTGTTGCTGTTGTTGTTGCTGTTGTTGTTGTTGGCCTGAAGATTGACAGGTAGGTAGGTAAGGATGTCCTGTCAGTCTGGCTGTCCCACCTCCTCCGCAGCACTAAGATCAGCAGGAGCCATCACACCCGACCTTTCCACTCGGGTGCTGGGCCTTGCAACTTGAACGACTCGCACTGCTACTTTACCAACTGCTCTGCTGCCCCAGCTCTGTTGGCCCAGGCCTTTTGTTTTATCATTAATTTATTTGTTTATTTTGTTTATTTTATGTATGAGTGCTCTGCTGCATGTAACCTGCCTGCCTGAAGAGAGCATCAGATCCCATTACAGATGGTTGTGAACCACCTTGTGGGTGCTGGGAATTCAACTCAGGACCTCTGGAAGAGCAGCCTGTACTCTTAACCACTGAGCCATCTCTCCAGCCCATTTGCTCAGTTTTAAAGACTGATACAGAAAATTCAGTTTATGCTTCCTGCCCAGAATATATATGAAAATGACCTCCAAATTGGTCAAAGATCTAAATGTTTTACCAGCTAAAACTATAGAAGTCATAGAACTAAACAAACAAACAAACAAAACCCCACCATCCTGCATGGTGGCTCACACCTTTAATACTAGGCAGAGGCAAGTATTCTTCTCTTAGTTGAGGCCAACCTGGTCTAGATATTAAGTTTCAGGCCAACCAGAAATACATAAATAAAACCCCTGGCTAATACAAAACAAAAAACTCATATACATAAAATAAACTTTAAAAAATATAAGTATGAATCTTCATGGTGTTGCATTGGGCAGAATTGAATGCTTGAGAAGTGAAAAAAAACATACGTAAGAGATGGTCTTCATCAAAACTTTGAGTCATTGACAGATACTATCTAGATAACTTCCAGCATTGGAGAACACACTTCCAATCATCTGACCAGAGTCTGGTACCTAGAATATAGAAAGAACTCTGAGACTAATAAGAAAAGTAGTTACTGGAAACGATGTTCAGCATCTCCAGCTATTAGGTCCATGTGTAAGTTAAAGAGCTATGTAGCTCCACCTTTAGCTATTGGTCTTGGAGAATGTGGAGTGATTCAAACCCCTGTACACATGGACTAAGAACATAAATGGTACCTTTGCCCTGGAAAGCTGTCGGCCATTCCATTTCTAGATATGTAACCAAGAGAAGAGAATTTTGAGAATTTTAGTTCAAGAAGATGGAAGGAGGAAGATGTAGTTGATAGAGTTGTGCCTCTTGTGTAACTGTTGGAAAGGATGTGGATACAGTTGAGCCTCCTATGTAACTGTTGGAAAGGATGTGGATACAGTTGAGCCTCCTATGTAACTGTTGGAATGGATGTGGAATAGGATAAGGACTCATCAGAGACTTTGCTCCTTCCCAGGTTGGGTCTCACTTCTTGATGGTGTGATGTGGATAAATGTACCCAGAGGCCAGTTGTGGTAAAGGCTTGGTTTCCTAGGCTAAGAAAGTGTTTGAGGGTAATGAACCTTTAGGAGATGGGATGCATTGAGAAGAGATTCTCCTTAAGGGTTGTTGGAATCCCATCTCTCCTTTCCATCTTGGCACCATGAGTTGAGCAGTTTTTTTCTGTCATACTTTCACACCAGGATGTTCTTTCTGCCTCAGCACAGCCCCCAAAGCAAATAGGTCACTCAACCTTGAGCTGAAGCTTGCAAAAGTGAGAGGCAAACGTGCTTGGAAAGAGATTGCCTTGCAGGTAAAGTAAGCAAGGCTTTAGGTATTCAGAAAATAAAGGCCCAGGAAGGCTGGTGAGATGGCAACTGGGCAAGTCCTCAGAAGCCACATACAGCCAGATGTGGTAACATGTGTCTGTAATCCGAGCCCTCCTGTGTGAAGATGGACAGAGAGACGGGAGAATCCTCAGAAACTAACAGCCAGGCAGACTGGAATACCCAGTGGTGAACAAGAAGCACTGCCTCAAACAAGGTAAAAACCAAGTACAGGCACCTAGAATTGGCCTGTCTTCTGAGCTTTATACACATGCTGTGTCATGAGTGCTCCATCCATTTGCAGACATGGACACAGAGAGATTTTATATATATATATATGTGTGTGTGTGTGTGTGTGTGTGTGTGTGTGTGTGTGTGTGTGTGTGTGATAAAGATGTAATTTAAAAAATAAAACAAAGGAAGATGATAGGGCTGCATTTTTAAACTTGAACCTTTGAGGGTCCACATCTTAGGAGTTATTTAGTTTAAAGATGGCAAGGACATTGAGAAGAGCCAGGCACCCTTGTCAATTTCTGGGACTTCTGTTTCTAATCAGCCATCCTGTTGCCTTGGTCTTTTTCATGCGAGTGCTAGCCAGGAGGTATCAACGTCATCTAATCATACATAAATGGATAAATGTGCAATACATACATGCATTGTATACAGCTATTCATACATACAGTTACAGGGTGAGGAACAGGAGCCTGTGGCCTGAAGGCCGTCATCACAGTCCTAGGAGGGCCCTTCCAATGTCCTTCCCTGTGCTCCCAGGCAGAGTTTATTGTGACATTGATTTCTTGTTTCTCTTACTGCTCTCTGGGATGTCATAGTGGAATCCAATGAAGTGTGTGTGTGTGTGTGTGTGTGTGTGTGTGTGTGTGTGTGTGGTGTATGTGGGGGGAGAGAGAGAGAGAGGGGAGAGAGGGGGGGGCCTATGGCTTTAGAGTCAGTGTTATTTTCTGCATATCATGTACTGTGTGACTAAATCAATAATGAAGTAAAAGGAGAAATAGCTTTGCTTCACATTTCAGGGGTGATGGAGTCAATCTCTATAAATATTTATTATATTTTCCTTGAAAAGATACCATTTCCATTTTGACAAGAAGTTCTTCACTACAGCGAGGTTAGGGGCTCCAGAGAGGGGATGGGACCTTTTCCCCACCGTAGGCTTTTTAAATGATGTTGTTTGCTTGCTTGCTTGTTTTGAGACAAGGTCTTGAATTCTCTTCGCGGCTGAGGATGACCTTGAACTGACACTCCTCCTTTCACCCTCTGTTTGCTGGTGGTGTTACAGAAAAGCACCACCATACCCTGTTGATGCAGTGCTGGAGACTGGACAGGCTTCTTGCATGACAGCAAACACTACCAGTTGAGATACATCTCCAGCCTGCACAATGAAAAATTGCAAAATGACCATAAACCCCAACAATATTGAAATTTACTGTAGTAATAGAGAGGACTGAGCCCTGGTCTGTCTTGACCATCACCGCAAAAGGACCCAGATTTAACGGCTGCAGTCTCCTGAGGATTCCACAGCAACGGGTGGGAGACGGCATGTGAGCATTGGGGGAATGTTTTCATCTGGTCGGGCAGCTCTAACAAAATACCCAAGACTAAGTAGCCTGTGAGCAGAAACCAATTCCCACAGTTCTAGAAGCTATGAAGTCAGAGATCAAGGGACCTGTGGGCTGCCTCAGTCTGTGCCTGCTGAGGGCTCCACTCCACTCCCAGGATAGTGCCTAGTTTCTGGGTCCTCCTCCATAAACATTATGTCTTACATGGTAGAATGATGGGAGAGACATCTAAGCATCCCCTTGGTCCTCCTGCTTCTGACTCTTATTAAATCCAGGATCAAGTTTCACCATGAACTGGGGAGGACACACAAATACTCAGACCGTAGCAGGGGCACTTCCACAACAAGTTCTCACTCTTCTTTAAGTCATGTGATGCGGATGATTATCTATCTTTCTTCACACTTGATAGCTTTCTAGCAAGATTATTTAAAAGTAACCTGCTGTCTGTATATGATGGTAATGATGATGAGAACTCACGTGGGTAGCTGTGGTGTGACCACTGGATCACGCTAATAGTGTGGCCTCAAAGTCTCTGTGAATTCCAATTAGAGGTTCTGTCTTGTGTGCAAATTCATCACCACAGCCTTCTAAACAAGGACAGCAGCTCTGTTTAGGTCTTCTGTTGTTATAAACAAACAATTCATAGAGGGTGTAGTCTTCTGCTTTGGGACCCGTGCTGCTAATGAAATGTGTTTGAAGTTGGATAACTTGCTCATGCTGGAGGCTACTCCTAGTCTGCCAGAATCTTACCCACTTGGGTCTTTCCTGGGAAGGTCACACTGATTCATCATGGGACCCTTCAGGAGCCTCAAGGGCACCTAGTCACCCAGACACAGAGCCATGCTTTCATTCTTGGGTCAGTCTTCAGAGGGACATTGGTGACGTGAGCAGCTGAAGCTCTTATTCTGGATCGGGTTGCTCTGTTGTTTCCCCTCTCTGCACATTGGAGCTCACAGAAGGTAAGTCTTTTCTATGGGTGACAGTGCCGGCTCTGTGCAGGACATGTATGTACTGTGAAGGGTGAAGGCTCTTTAATGCCTTACTCCATCTCCTCATTCCTTTTTAGCTTTCAGCTTCTCCCCTCTCTGCTGCTGTCACTATAGCAACAGAATCTCTGTCATTCTTCCCAGGGCTCTAGATACTCGCATCTGAAATTTGAGGTGGTTGAGCTAAATCTAGTGAGCCATTCTGTAGAGTGAATTTCTTTCCTGCCCCTTAATAGAACATAGGTCTCATCTTGTAAGGAAGCCATCCAGGATAGTCCAGACACGAATACTAAAAAGTAGGTTTCTGGTGTAGTTGAATTTATTTGTATTAATTCCTGGGGGGGGGGGGGGAAATCTGTACCATAGGAAATTCTAACATCTCTCCAATATGACTGTATCACTTAAGAAAAAAAATGTTCATGTAGGATGCTTAGGCACATATGGAAGGGACTGGACTCTCATGCTTCAGACATCCTGGGCTGATGAACATTTTCATTGTGACAGTGCAGTTTTGTTGGGTGGTGCAGAATATTAGTATCCAGGACCATAACGGATGATGTCTCCTATATGTGTATAATATATTATACACATACACATACACACGCACACACATACTGTCGTATCATATATATCATACCTTTTGTGCATCCTTGTGCCTTTGCCTATGCAAACACCTGCATCTGTGCCTCAGCTTATTTAGACATGCATTTATGCTTACCACCAGCTTTCTGGCTCTATTTAATTATGTATTGGTCAACTCATGTCAAAAGACCTACTGTTGTTAAAATTCCTTCCCATGGAGGGATATAAACAATGTCTATCCTTCTTCCTAAGATCCCAATGACATACAGATGCACGAGCCCATTGAAGTTCATGTCCAGGACCCAGTGAGTTTCCTGGACTTACTTCCTTACAGAGCATAGCTGAAGCGTTACTTCCAGGAGTATGGGTGTTTCCACACACAGCTGGAAAGCCTTTACCCGTTAGGGATGAGGACTTTCCCCTAGTCTCATAGATGGAGCCCACCTCCTCTAGTCGTCTCTGTTTTAAATACTTTAGCCCTTACTCAAGGCCACATCCAATAAAAGGCAGAGTTGCATACAATTGGTGGCAGCAGCTGGAACTCTGATCAGAGTCTTCCAACCCTCTCCAGCCCTTCATGAGAGAACATAAAATAGTCAATAAGCATAGGAACTGGTACTTTTGCAAGCCCATGCAGCTGAACTCCCCAAGATAGTGACTGTTGGGCTTGGAGGAGTCATACACAACACCTACAGTTTATAAAATTAATTAAAATAGTGGTAATATTTGACCTAGCTGCGAAGAGCAGTGTGCTAGGCTTTTGTAAGAAGTTCCCATAGACTCACTGACTTAGTTGCCAGAAGTCTCCTTCCCCACAGCTGGGGAAGCTGGTCAGTCCAAGAGGATGGTGCTTCTGGGAGTGGTTGCTTTTGGGGACTGCGAGGGAAGCATGTGGCCCAGGCCTCTCTCAATAGTTTATGCTTAGCCCTCATCTTCTTGTGTCTTTATATCTTCCCTCTTTCCAAATTCCACCCCTTACAAGAACACTGGTCATTTTGGATTAGGGCTAACCCTGTGTTAGTCTTTTGTATTGCTGCCTTGGTTAAAAAAATACCCGAGGTTGGTTTGAAGATGTAACTCAATTGGTAGAGAACTGACCTGGCATTCGAGAAGCCCGGGGTTAGTGGTGCTTATGTGTGCTTCAAGCACTTGAGAAGCATGGATGAGAGCCTGAGAACTTGAAGGTCGCCTCTGGTTGTATGTAGTGAGTTTGAGCCAATGTAGGGGTATGAGCCCCTGTCCCTGCCACCTCCCGAAAATGTTAAGTGATTAGCTTCAAAGGTTGAAAGCTTTATTTTAACTGATGGTTATTTTAGTCTTGGTCATTTGATCATATTGCTTTATATATGTTCTGAGTTCATGGCAGAGGGGGCTGCTCACATAATGACATCAGGGAAGAAAAGGGTCAGGGACAGGTAGAACTCCTAAGGTCCCTAGGGCACTTCCCTAGGGACCCAGCTTCCTTTTACTGGGCCCCACCTTCTGAAGGTTCCACCATCCCCCAGTGCTCCCATAGACTGGGGAACAATCCCTCAATATGCTGTCCTTTACAGGACATTCAAGATGTATCTGTAAGAGATCATAGTGAAATGGTTTTAACCTAAGTGCCTCTGCAAAGGCTACGCCTGTCTGAATCAGACAACAGGCTGATCTGCTGGTGGTGGCAGCGTGGGAGACAGTATGTGTATGTGGCTGTGCCATAACTATGTCATGGAAAGTTCATCAGTTTTTGCTTTTTCTCCCTCTTTGCCTCCCTCCCTCCATCCTTTCGGCTATCCCTCCCTCCTTTTCTCCCTTTCTATATACCACTCACATTGACAATTCTTACCTCCACTCTACTTACCAGCCCTGTCCACCTTTTTCCCTCCCTCTAAATCTCCCACAGTTATGTCTGTTCATTTTCTGTTGGGACCTACTGTGATTAACCAGAACCATGCTCTAGACCTATCTATGTGAAGTTGGTAAGCTCAGTCTGCCTATCACCCACTGTCAGTCAATAGCTTAGAGATAAAGGGTAGGGCCCCACAAGCCCCTCCTTTTCCATGACTGCTTATTGATGGGCCTGATCTTGTGTGGGCCCAGTGCAGGTAAGGACAGTTGTTAGGAGTTGATAATTGCATGTATGGAGTCTAAAAGGTGGGAATTTTTCCCAGCCATTCACCGCCTTTTAGCTTACATCCTTACTATGCTTTCTTCTACAGTATTTGCTCTCTGAATCTTGGGCAGTCTTGAGTCTTTGCAGCCTTGAATTAGTTCTTTGCAAGAAGAATTATCTGATAAAAGGTACCCCCCCTTTAACAAAAAGATTTAATTTATTTTATGTATATGAGCATACTGTAGCTGTCTTCAGACACACCAGAAGATGGTACCAGATCCCATTACAGATGGTTGTGAGCCTCCGTGAGCTTCAATTTGCTGGGAATTGAATGCAGGACCTCTAGAAAAATAGTCAGTGCTCTTAACCAGTGAGCCATCTCTCCAGCACCCCCCACCCGTTTTGTTGTTTAAAGTTTCATTTATGTTTATTTTATGTGTGTGGGTCTCTTGCTTATATGTATATCTCTGCACCACATGTGTGCCTGGTGCCCAAGCAGGCCAGAAAAGGGCATCAAGATCCCCTAAAACTGGAGCCACAGATGGTTGTTAACCTCTGTGTGCTGGGAATTGAACTCAGGTCCTTTGTAAGAGCAGTCAGTCTTCTTACCCACTGAGCCATCTCTCCCAACCTCTCTTGCTTTTTGATGAAGTGAAATTGACACATGCAGACTTAACTATGATTGGGTTTTGTTATTTCTAATGTAAATCTTGCCCATTATCCACTGACCAATTTGGCAAGACTTTTGCTCTGACTTGATTCTATTAAGACCAGGGTAACCTGCATCCCACCAGCCCTTCCGTGTAGTGAGGGTGGCATCTGGCTGACAGTTCTCGAAACCTCAGTTTACAGAGATGAGAATACCGATGCTTGCCAATCATATCCATACAGATTTTCGTAGGAGAACCTGACTCAGTCCTTTCTTCTGTCATTCCTACAGTTTGCCATATATTTTTAAAATTTATGTTAAGTATCTATCTTTTCTCTGCCTCTCGTGTAAATCTGGTTTATGGACCAAGCCAGATGTTTTTCCTCCTATTCATTTCTTTGCTGATTCTCTCTCTTGTTCTGGTCCCTTAGAGCCTGAGCCTTGGATGGCAGGATCATTCTGCAGCATAGATTGAACTATAAAACGTGGATTGATTTTTGGCTGCCCAGTTGCTAATACATATTCATTTAGCGATCCTATAACTCAGAATGCAAACTGATGTCCCCTGTACAGTTGCTTCTGCTCTTCTCTTGTGGTCTCTATCTGTTTTGGGCTTCTCTGAAGAAATGTTGATGTGGGAGGAAAAAGGAAAATATTTAGATAATTAGCTTACAAAAAAATCTGAAATTAAAAATGAGATTTAAAATGGAAAATCATACCATAGCCTTATTTATAAGTGTAAAAACTTGAATACAGCTAGTATACACAAAAAGAAATACAGCTTGGTACATTATAGGATGTTTCATTGCACTATTATGTATCTATTAAAATATTTCTGCAGAGTTTACAATACTGTGGGAAATGATTATTATGGAGTTGGAGCTCCATATACCATTGTATAGAGTGCACTTTCTTGCCTATATAAAAATAGACAAAACCCTGAGGAGATGTGTCAAAATGTCAGCATTGCCTATCTCTGGTTGGCGTGGGGCCAGGCACAGACTTGTGAATTCAGGCAGAGCTGCATTTAAGCCTTCTGTATTTACCTTTTGCTTATAAAGCATGCCCCTTTATTAAGCCTGCTTTGCCCAGGATAAATCGGACCTCACTTACTGAGTCATTAAGTTGCGATACCCAGTAACTCACCAAGTGCAAGTTCAATTATTAATAGCAGCATTAATAATGAATATCTCTCCCATTTTACTGCTTTCTTAACACAAGTGTTGTGTTTTTGCATGTTGCCTCCTATTAGGAAGCATACATCTGATGAATTTACAAGGCCGTTGTGTTTGGTTGGCCTCCGTAGGCAAAGTCCTAACCGCTTAGTAGTTGTATATTAGAATCCGGATGCTTGGCCTATAAAAAGTTAAGAATTACTGCCAGGCTTATAGTCTCACGTATGTTCCCTGCTATTATTGATGATGTTTTAATATATGCATCAGTATTCTTACATTATGGAAATGGGAAAAATTATGACAGATTAGTGTATCTTGATCATCAACCTGAGTGAATGGAGAGTTACTTAAGAGAATATTAAGTTTACCTCTCGGTGTGTCTGTGGCAAGGGTTCCAGAGGACGTAGAGCACAGTGACTTTGACTGAATGGGTGATTTAATCTGTTGAAGGATTCAGAATTTGCAAGGCAGGGTCTTAGCTGCTGGAGCTGTCTTTTGCACTGCGTGTGTTGCATTGGTCTAGTCTGTTTTCTACCTCCTGGCTTCCCTGAGATGAGAGGCCCCTGCTGCTGTAATGTTCTTCTGTCTTGCTATATGCAGCTGTCTGTGAGCTGAAACCTCTTTTGTTTTCCCAGGTATGAGTCAGATGAAGAGGCTAACGTGGTGACATATGGAGATCTGTATGTCATGGTTCCCAAGTCAGAGATAAGGGATTTTAAACTATGTACCGTTTTACTGGAACATTCTGATGTTTGAATATAAAGTGGGGTGATCATAGAAGAAGGGCCAGAAAATAAAAAGAATCATTTGGGAAATCTCATCCAGTCCAAGAATATTAGATGGGTCACATGACAGTCTACCTATTAGCTTTGAGGTTATGGGAATGAAGCAGTTCATTACTACATAGGCAACTGTTGTCATTGCTTTGACAAGTGCAACTTAAGGAAAGAAAGGTTGGCTTTGGTTTATAGTGTGAGAGTACTACAGGGCAGAGTCTGCATCTGAGAAAGCATGAGGTGGCAGGGCACATTGCCTCTGCAGCCAGGACGCAGAGAGAGACCCTCAGCTGGCTTTCTCATTCTCATTCAATCTGGAAAGCCAGACCTTGGAACGTTGCCACCTGCTGTAAGTGTAGGTCTTCCTACCTCATTTAACCCAGTCTGGATTTGCTCACAGAGATGTCTAGGTATATTCCCAGGAATGCTAGCTCCTGTTAAGCTGGCAATCAGTGTTATCATCACAGTCTCTTTCCTTAATTTGTTTCAATTCTTCACATACACACCAGATTTTTGTATCAAGTCTTTCGACAGAAATGCTCTTCCGATATGTGGTTAATAGATTAACATAGATAAATGGCAAGAATATGTCTTTAATTTTCTTTCTTTTGCTCTTCAAAGTTCCTTCTTGCAGAAGCCACGCCCTGTTGCCTTTGTGAGTGATGTGTGGTTTGCAGCCTTTCATTCAAAGAGACCAGAGCTGGGAAGGGGGAGGTCCCTTAAGCTTCTTTTATATGAAATTTCACATGATCATGTCAGTGTGCACCATCAGTTTACAATTGAGATCAGGCTGCTGTAGCAGATAGCCTTCAGTAGGGACCACACCAGCTTGGCATCACATTAAACACACAAGCATAAGAAAGATCATTTGGGGGGTGGGGAGATGGTGTGTGATCCTTTATTATATTTCCCCATTATGAATCTAAAAAATACTGGCCCTTCTTCCCTCAGATCTCTAGAACAGAGCTCCGTGTTTTCCAGGTAAAGACTAGTGTGTGGTCATTGCAGTGATGTGTGCTATAAATAAAGCTGACTGCCTCAGCAGCAGCGTAGAACATCTACTGTCCTGAGACTCCACAGAGGGTCCTGAAACACTAAGTGATGGGAAGAGTTTGAAGTCCATGTCACCCCGGGCATGCTAAGTAATTTGCAGTTCTCTTGGTTTTGACCTTCAAGATGGTTTTCCTTTTATTTATTTTTTTCTTGGATGTGACCTTTGGATCTTTTTCATCATACTTGCTCTGAAAACAGCCTGTGGTCAACAATCTGAACAAGCTCAGGTGGGAAAGAATTCAAAATCACAGTTCAGTTTAGATCCAGTTTCTTTCTTTAGCCTTTGCTGAGGGAGAAAAACAGCGGGTGGACCAAAAGGTAGACTCTAAGAGGACTGGGAACGGTGGATGATTTATTCCAATGTCCTTGAACATCAAAGCTGAGTAGTGAGGTTCTGGGAAGCCCACAGCAAATTCTTCATGTGACAGAGAATGACAGAGAATGTCTTATACGGCCCAGGAATTCACTTATCTTCGCAGTTCCTCTGTGTGTTCTAGGAAGGGCAGTTGGGAGGGGGCTTTCTGTCACTCTCTAGTCTATCAAACACATCCCATGGTGATACCTATTCCAGAATTACTATGGAGGTGTTCAGTACAAAGGGTCATCACGTGATGAGCCTGGTAGTTTCTAGGGTACCCCAGCCTAGGAGTTCCACAGCTGAAGCAGGAGTTAGAGTGGAATGCCCGTAGGGGACACTGAACTTTCCTCCTTGCAGCTGTGGAGAGAGTACTCAGCAGCAGCAAAGCTGGCCTCTGGGATGGAAGGGATGGGGAGCTGCACAGGAGAGTGGTACACACAAGCACACACACCGATCACCTAGACAGTCGTTCAGGAATTAAACAAATACCCATACCATGGGGAGGTCTCTGGGTGCATGAAGCTGGTGCCTAAGTGGTTTGAATCTGCTCACCTTATGCACGACTCTCTATTCTTCTACCTAAAAAGAAGCACCTTAAGAAAAGCAGGGTTTGCTTGGGCTCACAGTTAACGGGTATAGGCCATCATGGTGTGGAAGGCCATGTGGCGGCAGGAGTCTGAGGCAGCTGACCACGCTGCATCCTCAGTCAGACTCCAGACGGGTGGGTGCTGGTGCTCAGCTTGCTTTCTCTTCTTTATCCATTCCAGGAGCCCAGCCCACGGGATGGTGCCAGGCACATTTAGATCGAGTCTCCCATTTCATTTAAAATAATATAGAAATTCCCTCGCAGGTATGCCCAGGGATTTATCTCCTAGGTAGTTGTAGATCCTGTTAAGCTGACAGTCAAAATTGAGCATTATGCTCCTACATTTCAAAATCCTATATGCATTAAGGGTCATCTCTTGGGAGAGGATAAAACAGTGGTTCTCAACCTTCCTAATGCTGGACCCCTTTAATACAGTTCTTCATGTGGTGACCCCCTAACCTTAAAAGTATTTCTGCTGCTACTCCTTCAGTGTAATTTTGGTAGCTATGAATCGTAATGTAAACATGGGATATGCAGGAAATCTAATATTCAACCCCTATGAAAGGGTCATTCAACCCTGAAAGGGGTCGTGATTCACAGGTTGGTAACCTCTGGATAAAGCTGTGTCTACTTAAAGCCTGTCGCCTTCTCTTTCCCTCCTCGCAGCAGATCTTCCAGCACTCCCCCACTCCAGACTTCTGTATTTTTCTGTACTCTACTACTGCATCCCTCTGCAGAGTCTCCTCATAATCAGGCATCATCTTTAATAAAGGGCAGCCCTCAGCTACTTTGCCTGAAAGTCTGAAGTGTACATTCTGAAGCACAGGCGGAGGCAGGTGCACATCTGTGCTTTTAAAGTGGAGTATTGTTGGGAACATCTCTGTGAGCACTGTCAACCTTCAGGGTGGACTCCCGGGTGCCAGTGCCAAGAGGACTGGGAGGACATACTGGAGGAATCCGTGGAGGTCTACAGTCATGCCACATGGGTAGCCCTCTGCACACATGGTGACTTTATTGCATTGTGAACTTAGGAAAGTCTCTTGACTTCAAGGGGATAGTTTCTTCGTCTGGACATGATCAAATGATACCAGTGTCTTTCCCCATCACTCTGTTGTATTCCACACTCTGAGGAGTCTGCAGTTCTTTTACTAGAGGTAGAAAGGCCAGCTTGCCTGCACCTCAATCAACATTGAGCCCTTCTCCATGGTGGCTGTTCCCAGGAGCAGTGGACCTGCACCTTGTACTTCCTCGACGACTTATTAATGGATTTGAACTTGTTTGACTTTGGTTCTTTTTTTAATTAAAAAACTTTTTTTAAACTTAAAGTTCATTTTGTGAGGTGTGAGGTTTAGGTTCAGGCTGGAGAGATGGCTCAGAGGTTAAGAGCCTTGGCTGTTCTTCCAGAGGTCCTGAGTTCAATTCCCAGCAACCACACAGTGGCTCATAACCATCTGTGATGGGATCTGGTGCCCTCTGCTGGCCTTCAGGTGTACTTGCAGGCAAAACATTGTAAATTAAATCCATTCTTTAAAAAAAAAAAGGTTCAGATTCTGTGGTCTTTCAAATGGGGTTTAGGTGAGTAGACATAGTTTGGTTTGGTAGATGTTAGCAACCTGCTCACCCTTAAGCCTTTGAATTACTGTGGGTAGATACATCTTGGTTGGATTTGAGTCAACTCCCATAGACGGGACGTAATATTCAGTGTAAGCCTAGTTAGAAGCTCATGGCTGTGGAAGTGATGGGGCCTGGTAAGCAAGTTACTGCTGTTGTTTCCTAGTGGACACAGTCATGTATCAGATTGCCTTCTATAGGCATTTCTGTTTGTCTCCATATATCAGTGCTGCCATTAGCTTTAGTCAGAGTCTCTTTGCAGTAGACAGCCATCACTGCGGAAACAGCTTTTCATAGTCTCGGTAGTGACTGTTGGATGCTCAGCCTGGAGTGGGGCCTTGTCCGTGGCTCAAGGAGCTTCACAGAAGATCAGCAGAATGAATGCAAAAGCCAGAGGAGGAGGTGGAAGGCTGTGGAGGTTCGCGTTTTGGCCAGGTCTTGACCTTTTGCACTCTTGAACTCACAGCAGGCGTGAATTCCTCCCCCCCCCCCATTCTGTCATGAGAAGGAAGAGGTTCATGGGGCCCTGCCCCTCTCTGAGGATCCAGAAACGCTGATGGTTGCTTGGGGGAAGGGGCAAAGAGTGACATTTTCCAGTAGTGTCACCACTGGTAAGGTCAAGCGCACATGCTCCCGTAAACAGCTCTAACTCAGGGGACACCAAAATAAGAGATGAAAAGTCTGCCTACGTCTTTTCTTAGAGTACATGTTAATTTCTGGGGTCCTCAGCATCTGCCATGTGTTGGGGCCTTGAGGTTCAACGCTGATTATCCAGACTCAGCCCTTGTTTTCAGAAGCCAATGGGTGGTGGTGGTGCTGCTGCTCTGATGGCAGATGTGTTCCCGAAACCATGGTATAGATGCTCAATGATGGATTGAATGGTCAGGAATCACAGTGGTAGCCCCATGGGTTATTAGAGCTGCCCTGTGGCTGGGGTTTCGATTGACCCACTTGGCTTCTTGCTCGTTCCATACACGTTTAGATAGTTTAATCACTCCGAGTCTCCTTCACTACTTGCCCTTCTAATCCAAGGACTCCAAGTTGAGCAGTGGCCCTGGCCTCTCTGAAAGACAGCCCGTGATGGGCTTGTGGAACTGCTCCCTGTGTCTGGGCTCCCACTGTGGCTGCAGTTGGGACAGTAACCTTTGCTAAATGGATACTGGGTGCCCTGAAAAACCTGTTCCTTGCTGCTTTGCCCGAGCATATAATAAAACAGAAATGTCTCCTATGGGACAAAGGGAGCCTCTCTACAAAAGCCCAGCCTCCTGGCTCCTGAAAGCTGGGAGAGTTGAGATGGAAGGAGAAAGCTTGGGTAACTCACAGAAAATGTGGCTCCTGTGGAAGAAATGAAATGGGTCACCTGGTGGCTTACCCTCACCAGCACCCCACCCACCCCCAGAATAAGAGACAATAGGGAAGGTTTAGTTGCTTTACCTTCCTGATGGGCCCGCTCAGCTTAGTGTGTCTGAATATTTAGGGTGAGCCCTGTGCAGCTGATCCCTGAGTCCTGAAGGGCAAAATCTTATAGCCCCCCTGGAGAGCAGAGCCACAGTATATAGTAGGACCTTACTTAGCAAAGAAGCTGCCTCTCTTCCCTTGTAGAGGTCCAAGTAAGACTGTGGAGACATGGAAGCCCTTCCCGCAGCTTTGTTCTCAAAGAGAGCTGAAGTGCTCACTGGAACCTAAGATATAAACACCGATGGAGGTTAGCTTGGTAAAGGCCCATCTTCATGTTGATACTTGGTTATGAGCTGCCTGCAGCTATCAGACATGGCTCATTACCTCCAGAGCAAGGAGAGCAGACCTGAAGACGGGAGATGAGTATTGCCATTTATAATTGGATGTGTGGCCATACTGTGGGTCAAGTCAAGAAAGGATGAGCATAGTATCTGGTCCTTGCTCTCCAGGAGAGGCAAAGTCCCACCGATTAGAGATGGTCTGGCCTTCCTGTTTTGCCATTTTGCAGGGAGAGATGCAGAGCTTCCATATTGCTTCCTCTAGAATGTTCCTGAATAGACTTCACTGTTTAAATGCTACTGAGCCAGTCGCAGTGCCAGCCCTACCCCATAGAGGGCACTGTTTTGCCTTTTGAGCTCTTGGATGTGGGAAGTCTGGGTATTTCTAAGACTCAGCCTCTCAACAAGCACCCAGCTTTATGTCTGCCCGTGAGTTCCTGGGATGTCTAGGAAAGATTACATATAAGGCTGAGCAAGTGACCTGAGAAGTGAATCTAGGGCTTACTAAAAGGTCCTTGCCTTGGACAGGATCTTGTCTGTCTTTGCTCCCCTCTTCTGGAGTCAAGCATACACAGTAAGATGAACTACTGAATGCAGTAGGATGCTTGGGTGTTTCTATGACACCCAAGGCTAATTTTAATAGCAAAATTACTCATCACTATCTTGTGTGCCTTTGACATATCTAGCTCATTTAATTCTGTGGCAGTCTTACTGATAGATCTTTTTCCTCTGTCTGTTTTTCTGCATGGGAATCTGAGGCCTGGGCTCTTAAGAGTTCTGGGTGGAACCTTTAACAAGGCAAGGTGGGGTGGACCGTCTTCTGGTTCTGACCTATCAGACATAAATCTAAGGCATAGCTGCCCATCTTGACCAATGGTGAATGTTCATCATGGAGCTTCCTGGCTAGAGCTGGGATGGACCAGAAAGATCCTAGCCTATATAGGGAGTGATTTTTTTTTTTTTTTGTTAATATCTATATTTCACTGCTGGTTCCAGTGGCTCATATTCTGTAATGGATTTTTTGTGCTGGTCCAAGTGACTTTTGTATATATGAGAGCAAAATGTCATTACAGTGAGAAGAAATTATTAAAAGGAACATAAAAGAAATATTATGAATTGATAGTATGTCCTACCTGTTAATAATACACATAGAGTGTTTAAGATCAATGTGAGAGCAGGAACTCAAACTGGAGAGAAAGGAAATAAAACTACCTTGGTTGAGCCATAAATAGGAGTTGCAGAAACTCATATTTGAATTTGGCTTTGGGCTTTTTTACAGCTACATGTGAAAAAGAATCCCAATCAGCCATTCTACAATCAAGTGTGCATCATTAAAATGGAGGTAGGATACAGGAGAAGAGACAAATGACAGCTGCCCAGAAAATAGGCAGGTAGTGACGGAGCATGGGTCTTTGTCAAGGTTGTTTGAGTTGCATCGTTTGCTCAGGAAGTCTAGTGAGGCTGCTCAAAGATCCTCCTCTTCAGTTAACATCACTCAACTGATAAACGCTTCAATCACCTCTCATTGCTGTAGGGTAAAGCATGGCACTTAATGCCAGCAAATGTCCATTTTGCAAGAATCTTGCTCATTTAAGAGTGGTGTGAGATCTAGCTCCATTGCTGTGGGGCTTGTCAGGATGAGTAAATCATTGTGCACATTGGTTTCAAATCCAGGCGTTGGCTACATAAGTGGCCATCTTGCATGATAATAAAAACCTAGCCTTTACATGTAATTATCTACACCTCATTTCTTTATATATATACATTACATTTTAAAAAATATTACAGTGTTTGCCATAAAAAAATGTAGATTTGACTTTGGATATATATAGCAACCAAGTGAAAAGCCAAGCTTGGAGGTGCATACCTCTAATCATAGGACTAGGCAGGTGGGGCTCACTGGCCAGTCAGTCTAACTGAATTGGTGAACTTCAGGCTCAGTAAGAGGCCCTGTCTCAAAACATTAAAGTGAAGGACAATCAAAGAAGAGGCCCAAGGTTGTCCTTGGCGTTCATACACATAAACACAAATGAGCATACACACACACGTGTGTGTGTGTGTGTGTGTGTGTGTGTGTGTGTGTGTATGCATATATACATATATATATATGATATATATATATGTATATATATGTGTGTGTATATATATACACATATATATACCATATGCACAAGCATGTACAAATTTCTGTACAGTATACAGTCTTATTCATTTGATAAAACTGAATCACAGTGAATTATGGACCCAGGAGTAACAACCATGCTGGACTCCCTGTAGTCTTGGGCCTATACACAGTGCGCTTGAACAAAGGCTCATCTGTATGAGAAGGGACTTCCTTTTTAATGTGTCCCTGAGTAAGGATGATGATCTCTTTGCGGTAGTTGTTCTGGGTGATTGAATAGTCCAGAACACGATTCTCATGGCCTCTGCTATTCCTCATCCTTTTGAACTTCTGTCTTGGACTGAAAGAGCTGCCTGCATTCCATGCCCTTCCTCCTGGGATGCTAGGAGGAGGAACCATTCAAGACTGATGAGGAAAGCTGCCCATGGATACCTGTTTCTCCTGTGGTCTGAAAGGTGAAACAGGGAAATGACTGGCACAGGAGTCCAAGGCACTTCTAGCTTGGGACTGAACCCAGACAGTAGGCTCCCAAACCAAATGCCCTGTCTACTCACCTTCTCTCCAGCAGACTGAGAGGCAGCTATGTGGGCAGGGCCCAGAAATGAGATAGTATATGATGATGGAGGGTACTTAAGTGCCCTGGAACCACCCTTAGAATCCTCGGGAAGCAGACTTATATGTGTGTGGCTTCCTGATTGGACAGGTGGCACACTATTGGATAAAAGCTTATCTACATAAGAACAAAACTTCCACCTGTTGGCTCTGCCCACTTCCAAGCAAGCCTACAAAGTTTATGTGTTGGTATCCTTTGAGCTAGCCCTTCTTCATCCCACTCTTGACCCTACTATCCACTTTAGTTTGGGTCCTATGCTCCACTGAACTGTATTACCTGATTTGCCAGAGAACTCTTGGACTCCGTGTCCTCATCTTTCATCTCATCTGATCGTTGATCATGTCTTACTCTGGCCACTGGCTTTTCACATGTGCACTTTGACGCCTCTCTATCTACCCATGTTCTACCCCTACAAGAGCATGTAGAATTTCAGAAGCCAATGAGTAATCATGAAGAAAGAAAAGATTGGCCGTCCCTTCCTCTCTGCTGTATCTCATGGAAGGGATCCATGATGACCTTCTCCACTGACTCCTAGCCCTGAGCGGTGCTAGGACATCTTGGGGTTTGGGGAACTCTGTAACTATCACCATTCACCAGGGGACAGACAGTTACATAAAGCCATCTGCAACACAGCAAAACTGCCTACTTATCGCTAGAGCTTTAAAACTATTGATGGGAAGTGGTCAGAGTTCCTTAAATATGTTTGCAAAAAGAGCTGGAAGCAGCTTTAGAGATGGCTTTGAAACGTTGATGTGGTGGTAGGAAGCGTCAGCCATTTCTGACTCCCTCTGTCCTGTTGGCAGTCAACCCCCACACAGGCTGTTGGGCCTTCATTCAGGTTGAGGCTAATTCTTGATAATCACCGGTGTTGTTTATGGAGGAGTATATGTTGCCATTTCTCCAATGAGGAATATTAATGCATTATCTCATACCACACTCACTCTGGTTCTGACAGCAGTGTGAATGATTTCGTCGCAGGGGAGCCAGGTTAAGAACTAAACATTTTTCCCCTGCAGCTAAATAATGATTGTATGCATTAAGGCTTGTCTCCTGTTTTTTCTAGATGCTCTAAGTGAAACCCATCAAGTCATCTATGAAAATGGTGGCCCTGTCCTTAAAGATCTGTGTCCGCCACTGCAATGTGGTGAAGACCATGCAGTTTGAGCCGTCTACAGCTGTGTATGATGCCTGTCGAGTCATTCGGGAGAGAGTACCAGAGGCACAGACTGGGCAAGGTGCGTCGATGATTATTCATTGGCTTCTGAAAGTGTGGTTGGATGTCCCTTAACTCTTTAGCTAAAGGGTCATGCCTAGACATGTTTTAAACATCTCCGTTTCAAACCAGGCATGGAGGCTCTCTTCTATAATCCCAGCACTCTGGAGGCAGAGTCAGGCTGGTGTCTCCAGTTCAAGGCTAGCCTGCTCTACATAGCCAGTTCCAGGCTATCCTGTACCACATAGTGAGATCCTGACTGGAGGAATGGGGGCTATGGAGTCAATTTTAAAGGAAATGCCTTTTTACATTACTCCCTGATAAGAACAATGACCACATTGACCTTGACCCTGAGTCAAATCTGGATATTATGCCTGTTATCTTGACTCTCTTTGGGTGAACATCATGCTCTGTAATTCATAAACCACATTTTGATGTCTCACTGCCATAGTCAAATAAAGAATAACATCCTTGCCAGGCAGTGGTGGCGCATGTCTTTAATCCCAGCACTTGGGAGGCAGAGGCAGGCGGATTTCTGAATTCAAGGCCAGCCTAGTCTGCAGAGTGAGTTCCAGGACAGCCAGGGCTATACAGAGAAACCCTGTCTCGAAAAACCAAAAAAAAAAAAAAAAAGAATAACATCCTTACTTGATACATACTGACTCCATATAGCCTCAGTGCTGCCTGAAAGTCTTACAGTGCAAGCCCTTTGAAGGAGCTTCCTGAGTTTTAATTCAATTTGTAAAAGATTTTATTTTTAACTATGTCTATGTGTGTCTGCATGCAGGATTGTATATGTCTGTGTGCAGGTACCCACAGACTCCAGAAGAAGGCATGGTTTATGATACTGAGATTGCTGAGTTTTACTAAATTAACCAGAAATGAAAATTAGCTGACAGATCCCTCTCTGACTCTAAGATTTGCTTGTTCAGTCTCGCTGTTTTTATTATTATTATTATTATTATTATTATTATTATTATTATTATTATTATTATTATTATTTTCTGACACCGTTAAAACTTCCTTTGGGCTGAATTGGTACAAGTTGTGGTGAAGGCCTCTATAGACTCAGAAATAGCTTCCTGATGTGTTGTGGGAACCCCACCCTTCTGACAGGCCCTGAGGATTCCGGTTCCGTTACAGAAAAGACAGCCTAGGGAGATGGCTCAGTCAGTAAAGTGCTTGCTGCATAGGTTTTAGGGTCTAAGTTTGATCCCCAAAACCTATATAGGATTGAAATACCATCACCTTTGAAAAGGAAGCAGGAGGATCCTTGGGGCCTCTGCCAGCTGTCAGCAAACAGCAGGCCAATGAGAGACCCCATCTCAATGAACAGGGTGGATGGCACCCTGAGGAATGACACCTGAGGTTGACCTCTGATCTGCATAGACATGTCTGTGTGCCCCTCTCAACCCTTCATGCTAGGAAAAGTCTAGGTGGGAAATGATCCCCACTCCTCCCTTGCCCCAGGCCTCTCCATCTTTGCACATTGAAGTAAGAGGTCTTTATAAGGAATACTGAGTTTATTTCTTCAACTGCTTTCTTTATTTTGTGGTATTTGGTGGCATAAGCGTTACCTCATAAGGAAGTCCTAAAAAGCTTGTCGTTGCTTTTCTTTAAGCTCTGTTTTGTTATAAGGTGCTCATCGTATAGCCCAGGCTAGCTCATCTTCCCAACCTCAGTGAGGGTAAGATTGCAGAACATTTACCACCACTCTGTAGACCAATCTTTTATCACATGCTCTTTTGCTGTGGCCCGTCTTCCCTGCTTTGCCTCAGTGGCCCTGGACAGAGGTGGTTGCTGCCTCCATTTCTTTATCCTTCCCTGTGATAACCTGTAAATGAGTCTGTGACAGCGAGGACTAGAAAACAAAGACAACTTCAGTTGTAATGTAGCCTGTTCTGCTCCTGACGATTTTCTAAATATATGTGTACCTCCAGCCCACTGGTCCATGTGCCCCCTGGTCCCTATGCCCAAACCTTGCTGTGGGCATTGATTCTGCCGGGAGGCTCCTCCCGGACTGCTTCAGAGGGTGTGCGGTGCTGTGCTGTTGGTAAGAAGCAGGTCTCTCTGGTGATGGACAGTATCACCCTCCTTTCCACGTGAGTGCTCTTGGTCCAGTGATGGATTTGTCCTTACTTGGCCTCCTCTTTTCTATTTATTTTCTAGCTTCTGACTATGGGCTGTTCCTCTCTGATGAAGACCCTAGGAAAGGGATTTGGCTAGAAGCAGGTCGGACACTGGATTACTACATGTTGCGGAATGGGGTACGTTGTTGGTCCTGTTCTCTTTTTAAAATTTTAAATTCGTGTGTGTGTGTGTCTGTGTCTCTGTGTGTGTGTGATTTGATTGCATGTGTGCCTGTGTATACCTTCTTGTGTGATACCAATGGAGTCCAGCAGAGGACATTGAGTCCCCTGAAACTGTAGTTACAGACTATTAAAAGCCACCATCTGGCACTGAGAATCAATCCTGGGTCTTCTGGAAGAGCAGACAGTGCTCTTAACCACTGGGCCATCTCCTGAGCACCATCTTTAAATTTTCTCTTTTAAATAACATTTGTTTATTGTATGTCACTGTATATGGATATTTGTACTTAATGGTGTGCATGAAGATGCCAGAAAACCACTTTAAAGAGTCAGTTCTCTCCTTGCATTACGTGGGGCTGAAGAACTGAACAGCCTTGGTGCCAGGCGCCGTCACCCACCGAGTCACCTTGCCGGCTCACTGCTTCTATCTTCTCTGAGCTTCACTGCTGGGGGACTAGCTATGGAATCCCATATCATGACAACGTCTAGTCCAAGAGCTTCTAATTAGGAATTAGGGATGCAGTGAACCTGTGTGGTGAGAGGATTCTAACCTCCTAAAATTCTTGAAATTCCACAGAGGGATTGAAATGGTTCATGGTTAGTATGCTGAGCCATGCCGCCCGGCTGAGCAGCCTCTCCATGCCAAAGCTGGGCTTGACAGTTGTGAGACGAGCTATATCACCTTCCTTGAGTAGCTATGTCTCTGGGCTGCATTAGAAACTGGACACATGTGGACACAGCAGAGATGCCAAAGCCCTGCCCAGGGCTTGTTTGTGAACAGGAAACTTGAGCTGGAGATGCGGCTTTGCTAACTCTCTGTGACAGAAACAAAAGTTACCTCTGTGGTTTAAATGATGAGTAAAAACGTGGAGAGCACTTGTCCCCTTGACCTCCGGGGTCCTGGGGTTTCCTGTGCCTGCTGAAGTGGGCTTCTCAGATTAGCCAGGGTTCCAAAAAGCAAGAATGTAATGTTCCGTTAACTTGAGGCACGTCTTCCCATCTGTGGCTTCTAAGAATTACAATGAAAGAGAGGTCTCCTATTTTGAAGTAACCCCTAACCTCATTCTTTTTTTTTTTTTAATCTTTCCCCCATCCTATTTCACTGTCGTTTTGTTAAACTATTCCTGCTTGGATACGCACCTAATATGAAGCTTTCTGGGTGATATTATTTATGTCTTTCATTTTGTAGACTACATATATAGTAAATATATACAACAAAGATTGTAAATGGACATTTTAAAAATAAATGTCCATTTTGTGCATCTGTATAGCAAAAAAAAAAATTGTTCCTGATGACAGATATGACTTTAGATTCATTTCCATTGAAGTATCGCCCTCTCCTCTGTCTTGTTACTGCGCTCTTTCCCAGCCGGCTTTGCTTTAGAGAAAGGAAGTGTTGGTCATTGTGAGCTACAAGTATTCCTTCTTGGAGGGTAATTTCCTTACAAGAGACTTCTGTAATCCTTATGAAACCCATTACTTAGCTCTCAGAATTCTGTGTGCTAGACACAGCAGCACCCTCGTGAATATTTAGGAAGGCTTTCAAAAAAAAAAAATCTTGGACAAAGAAAGATGTAGTCCTCTTCTGGACTTGATTTCCAAAGAGAAGTGCCCCGTGCTGTTGTGGTTTTCAACACAGTGTGTGCTGAGTGGGGCTTATGTCTAGGACATTCTGGAGTATAAGAAGAAACAGAGGCCTCAGAAAATCCGCATGTTGGATGGCTCTGTGAAGACGGTGATGGTGGATGACTCCAAGACGGTGGGGGAGCTCCTGGTCACGATCTGCAGCAGGATAGGTGAGCAGCTCAGCCTTGTTTGTCCCTTAGCCACACCCACCCCTGCAGTATTCTGCCCACCCCCAGGGAGATTTCTGTCCTGTCTCTATAACACTTCTCACCGAGCCTCAGCCTCGCTGTACCTCACCAAGCTTGAGAGCTTTTGTTTCCCTTTGCAGAGTTTCTCAATGGGAATGATTTTCTAATCGTTTCAACCTTCCCCACTGATGGCCACTCTCTCTTAAATTGTCATGGTAACAGCCAGTGTGAGGATCACAGATTTGTTTCCTATTGCTTCTTGTCATTTTCTCCAGAGACCAACCTTGCCATAGTGTGCCCTTGTAATTGCTGGGTGAGAGGAGCCTTACCTATCCTAACATTTCCATCATGGAAGAGCCCAGTTCATCTGTACACTTCTTGATTGACAGAGTCATGCCTTGGTTCTCAAAAATTAATGGAGGCTAAGCAGTGTGCTCTACACCTTTAATCCCTGCAAGCAGGAGGCAGGGGCGACGGGTCTCTGATTGCAGGGCCACTATGTTTTACATCTTGAGGACCAGTGCAGAAAGGCCTACACTGTGAGACTGAGTCTCCAAATAAGCAACTACATAAATAAATAAAACTTAATGCGGCCATTGGGACATGGTGGCTCAGTGGGAGATGCTTTTCCTTCATGTTTTGGGTTTAATCTTGGAGAAAGAGAAGGAGAGAGAAGCAGAGACAGAGAGAAAAGGAGAAGAGAGGGTGTATATATAAGTGTGTTTGTAGAGAAAATTGTACGTAATACCTAGAATCTGGCTTCCCAGCCTGAAGAGCTTGTGTTTGTACAGGAGCTGTGGGGTGTATGACCCTCCTGGTCCTCAAGGGAGGAAGGGCCCTCCTGTGCTTTGCCAGCATGAACCCTTTGCAGTATCCCTGGCCCTAAGTAGAAGTTGATAGTGATTTAATCATGTATACATATAACTTGATTTCTGTTATTAGGAATAACAAATTATGAAGAATACTCTTTAATCCAAGAAACCATTGAAGAAAAGAAAGAAGAAGGGACAGGCACACTAAAAAAAGACAGGACGTTGTTACGGGATGAGAGGAAGATGGAGAAGCTGAAGGCCAAGCTGCACACAGATGATGACTGTGAGTGTCCGGGGCGGGGGCGGGGGGGTTATCAGGGAGGGGGAGGCTGGTAGCCAGGTACACAGTCCATAGGAGCCTGGGTCCGCTGCCACCATCCGTACGACTGAACACTGCTTTTTGGGTTTTTTTGTTTTGTTTTGTTTTTTAATCTGCAAGTGTTCTGATTTGTCTCACTAAAAGACAATACTTGTATACAGCTTTTAAAGTGACTATAATGATGTTTGACATCTAAAAAGAATCCATTCATGTCAAATACATAAATTGTGTCCACAATTTCCTACTATCTTGCAGAAATGTAATTATTGTTTGGGACCTAAATGCAGCTGGATAGCATATACACTTAACTAAGCAAGCTCCTTCTCCATCTTTCTTACTTTTCCCTTGGAACTCGTGTGCGCACGCGCGTGCGTGCGTGCGTGCGTGCGTGCGTGTGTGTATGTGTGTGTGTGTGTGTGTGTGTACACACTTGTATATGTTTGTGTTTGTGTGATACATCCTTTCTTATGTTGTAACTATCTGTCTGTAATTATATATCTTTTGTGTTTCTCTGAATTTCTTAGATCTGGAGGCTTGCTTAGGGCGTGTGTGTGTGTGTGTGTGTCTGTGTGTGTGTGGTAATACACACTCCTTCAGCAGGGTACTTCCATCAAGAGGTTGTTTCTGGTTCTCTTTGGGGGAGATATTTGTAGTCTTTAATATCCACTCCTTAGATCCATTATTTCCTTAGAGATTAAAATCATGAGATTGGTCTATCACAGGAAAGTCACTTCCACAGCCACATGGATAATATATACAAAAGTAGCAGATAACGTCAGATGTCCCCAAAGCCCTGCTGCGTGGTCCTTGCTGCCCACTGCTCACTGGGAGGGGCTTAGTGCATCACCTGGCCTCCTTCCCTTCCAGCACCCCCCTTCCTACTGCAGCCCTGGGTGACATCATCACTTTCATAATGTTTATTGATCTTTCGAGGGCCTGCTATTTCCTCTGAGTCCTCCTTTGCTCTCTTCTCTTTCTACCTCATTAAATTTCCAGTTACAGACTTCTTTCCAGAAGCCTTTAGTAGACAAATCTCAAGGATTTATTAATGTGTGCACAGTACCCTCCCAGGTGACTCTGGGAGAGGAGGTCTGTCAGACAGGTTACTTATGCCAGAGTCGCTTAGCAGTTGGTGAGGTTGGTCATAAATACTTAACACAGTGAGGTATGGTGTGGGGGGTGTGGTGGGGGGAGAAAAGGGGAGAGAGAAGGGGGAACAGGGACAGAGACTCTAAGGTATGGAGGTCACAGAGGGCTTCAGGGAACGAGCAGAGGAATGGCTGATGTATGTCTATGCACTGCAATGTGTGCACAGGATTCTTAGGATGATGTCAGAGTCAAGCTGGCCTATGGAGACAGATATCACCTCTAGCCTTTTAGTTTGAGTCTCTGTACCACCACTTCATGATTTTAATTTTCTCCCTACTTCCTATCTGAGAGAAGAGAAACTCGGTATGCCTAGTGTCTCTAAACCATTTCGCTAGATGAGACTGAAGTAAGTACTTGATTCCAAGGAAAATTCTTAAAGTGTTGGCTATGTGTCTTGATGTTGTGACCAGACAAGATCTTTAAGTACAGGTGAGATGGTTCAGTGGGTAAAGACACTTGCCAACAAGCCTGATGATCTGAGTTCATTTCCTGGGACCCATATGGTACAAGAGACAACCCATTCCCATGTATCTTCTGACCTCTACATGTACTACACAACAGAGCCACACCTTCTCTGCAACATAGACACACAAAATAAACAAACTGCAGCTAAAAAGAAAGGCAAGAAAAGGAGCTATTCAAGGAAGACATTGCTCTGGTTTGCCTTTCAAAGGATATGTTTCAAAGGATATGTCTTGGCAGGGTGAGCATGGAGGGAGCAAGAGGAGGCTAGATGCTCAAACTGCATCCTCAGTATCATCAGGAAGTAGGGTCAGACTGTCGAACCCATTTCCTCCTGGGAGACTCTACCTGCCAAAGCTTCCACAGTCTTCTCCCAAACCGCAGCCTACTAAGCACCCAGAGTTCAGACTCTTTCAAGCCAGAAGCTTGATTTCTTAGTACAACACTGTTATTTCCAAACTCCCTCACATTCCTTTCTCTGTATTACCAATATACTGTAGCTTGTTTACTGAAGATCAGTTAAATGAATACCACTGTCTCCCAAGGCATTGAGGGCTATGCAGGAGGAACAACAAAAGGCTTTAGAACTCACAGAATGTGGCCATGATGATGGATGTGCCTAGGAGAGGCAGAGCACCAAAGATGTCCTGAGGACTTCATGCTGTTGGAGAGTTTTGTTCAGCTTGTTGCCTTCACATCCCTCTTAATCTAGGAATTAGATGGAAATTCTAAGGGGGCTTCTAGCCCCTTACTGGGCAGTATCATTAGCACTCAACCATAATAATGCTTGGGGGCTGGAGAGATGGCTTAGTGGTTAAGAGCACTGACTTCTCTTCTAGAGGTCCTGAGTTCAATTCCCAGCAACCACATGGTTGCTCACAACCATCTGTAATAGGATCTGGTGTATCTGAAGACAGTGACAGTGTATTAAGAGATATAAAATAAATAAATCATTAAAGAAAGAAAAAAAGCCAGGCGGTGGTGGCGCACGCCTTTAATCCCAGCACTTGGGAGGCAGAGGCAAGCGGATTTCTGAGTTTGAGGCTAGCCTGGTCTACAGAGTGAGTTCCAGGACAGCCAGGGCTATACAGAGAAACCCTGTCTCGAAAAAACAAAAAACAAACAAACAAACAAACAAAACCCAATAATAATGCTTGATCTTTCTCAAGCATTGCTGCTGTAATAGTTCAGCAATCCAATCAACCCTTGGAAAGAACTTAGAAATGTAGATTGTCAGCAATGACCACCATCCTTAGAAAGAATTTTGAGATACAGATTGTTAGTGAAGTTAGGTTAAGATGTTTTTGCTAGTGGCTGTAATGTAGAAAATCTTAGGGAATAATTTGAAGTTCAGAAAGGCACACTCATAACAGTTAAGCTAGGGTTTTTTTAAAGTCAGGGAACTTGAACAATAGCAGCCAGACCAGCACTAGCTGACGACCATCTTTAGCTAAAGATGGGCTGGTCAAGGTGATAATTGATTTCTTATACCCATTTTTGCTCTCAACTTCCTGATATGGTTTAATAAAAATTGCTGATGAGTAGATATGCATTCTGAGGATTTAAAATAGTAGTATCTGGTTTTTATATAAAAATTTTCATTTTTGATTCTTTTAAGATTTTTCTAAGATTACTCTTTAGGATAAATAATCAAAGAATCAATCCTTTCTTTGTAGCCACAAATTGCAGCCTGCCAGTAAGAGAAGCTGACTGAGAAAATTACCTTGCTTGCTCACACTTTGTTAATCTATAACAGGTTGCTTAGTTACGAATGCTTGTGGATTCTTAGGATAATTTGTCTTCTGCACCTCTGATATGTAAAATGTTTTTCATGTGAAGGCATTGGGGAACATACTGTTTTTTCACAATCATTCACTAAAAGAAAATTAGAATGTAGTCATATTGTAACTTCTATACTGCTTGAAAGATTTTACTGGGATATATAAGTTGTGAGAGAAAAAATAAAGTTGTTGGAGTTTGCTCCATCCACCAAATGTGTGTGTTGTGTGTGTGTGTGTGTGTGTGTGTGTGTGTATGTATGTATGTATGTATGTATGCATGCATGTATGCATATGTATGAAGTTGTCAGAGCTTATTTTGGTTCATCCATTCAGAGAGAGAGAGAGAGAGAAAATGTGTGTGTCTGTGTGTGTGTGTGCATATGTGTGTGAATGTGTGTGTGTGTGCATGTATGAGATTTTCTTCCCCTTCTTTCCTTTTCTCCAGTTACTGACTGCCATCAGCACCAGCCCTCTCTACCTACTAGCAATATCAGCACTCAGTTTCCAACTCTGTGCCCCACTTCAGTTTACCCTGGACATCAAAGCTGGTCTTTGACACCAAGGCTCAAAAGAGGGTAATGATGGCTACTAAGCCCCAACTCAAGAAGCTCCAGGAGGACCAGTGAGGCCCTCCTCTGAATAACCAGCAGATTATACCCAGTGCTAATTCCTACTTTGGACTGAAGAACACCACCTCTGGACTCTAGATCCTTCCTGTTGTGTGGGATTTGAGTATGGTGGAGGTAGATCATCTCACAGTTTGAAGAGCATAGTTCTGCTATACGAAGTGATTTTAAGCAACCGTCGACACTTATAGAACTCTATTTGCACATCAGGCTGTGGCAATGAGTAGCACACAATATCCTCTCAATCTGTTTGCTGTTTCAGTAAATTGGCTAGATCACAGCCGGACATTCAGAGAGCAAGGTGTGGATGAAAATGAGACGTTGCTGCTTCGACGGAAGTTCTTTTACTCTGATCAAAATGTGGACTCGAGAGACCCGGTGCAGTTGAACTTGCTTTATGTCCAGGTATGGTATTTATTGATCAGACAACAGATGGATGCGGTGGTTAGTGCTCATTGTCACTCTGACAGGATCTAGGGAAAGGAATCTCCATAAGACGTTATCTAGCTTAAATTGGCCTATGGGCATGTTTTGATTGTGTTAATTAAGATAGAAAGACTCACCAACTGTGGGTGGCATTATTCCCTAGGCAGCAGATTCTTGAGAGGAGAAAGCAGGCTTGGAGCCAGCATGCACCTCTGCTCTTGACTGTGGATGTAAAGTGATAAGTTGCTTCAAGTGACAGCTGCTTCACTTTCCACCAGTGGAGGACTGGAACCCAAGTCTATAAGCCAAGTAAACTCATACTTTGTTTAGTTGCCTTTGTGGGAGTGTTTTATCACAGCAGCAGAAAAGAAACTATTATGTGATCTCCAGAAGACTTCTGCCTGGTCTTGTGGTAAATGGGTGCTCATTTCTGGTTCCCACACAACAGAAGGAATCTAGAGTCCAGGGGTGCTGTTCTTCAGTCTCTAGTGAGAATTAGCATTGGGTGTAATCTCCTGGACCTTACTGGTCCTCTCTGAGGCATCATGGGTTGGGACCCAGTGGCCATCACTGCCCTTTTCCTGGCCTTGGGAGACACTTGTGTTCATTTAACCGACCATCGTTTCACAAGCTGACATCTTAGAATACAAAGGAATATTGGCTAGAAAATCAGTACTTCTTGTTAGCTCCACGCTATCCTCTCAGTCACCTTTTAATCTCTTTGCTCTTAACTAATTGTTTATGCTAGAAAATCCCTTAACCCCTGAGTTGTGATCTCCCAGCATATGGTGTGAGCTTTGCAGTTGGTTGCCTGAGAGCTTCTTTTGACTGGAGGAAAATGCCACCCATGTTTCTTTAGGATTTCTTCCCACCTCAGGTTCCTTCTGTCCTTGTTTTTACCTACTTGTCTGCACTCAGAGACAATGCAGGGTTTATAAGCTGCAGCTCTGCCTTCCACCTGGATTGAAAGTAAGAAATTAATTTATGTGGGCACTTTATATTGGCAAATTCCCTTACCCACTGCATACTTGCTTGCTTTCTGTGTCTGTTCTTGGATTTAACTGGCAGAATGGGTAGTTGCAACACACAGAGAGCCCACTGAAGGTCTGAGATATTTACTATTTGCTGACTCCTGTGGAAGAAAGGATGATAGTTAATGAGGCTGGAAGGCAGCTAGCAGGGCAATTAGAAGAGACTCACACATTTAGAGCCCAGAGTGATAGTGGAGAGTACACATCTCAGAGTGTTCTGGGTCATGTAGCTAGAGAAAAGGAAGACAGAAACCTGAGTGATAAATAGCAACAGCACATGAATCAGGAGAAAGGGGGCAGGACTTTCAGTGTAGCGAGTGCCCATTGTAAAGTCCTGCACTGCTGGCCCCTCCCTACATGGCCCCAGGCAGCACTCCTGTCTGAGTGAAGGAATACCCGTCTGTCTCTCTCCTTGGATGGGATGGCGATGGTTTTGCCTCTTCGTGGATATTTTTCTTGCTAGCCTTATGACTTAGGCTCAGGTGAGGCAAATCATGTTTCTACATCAACCCGTATGAATCCAAGCACTTCAGAGGGTTTCCAGGTCTCTTCCTTTCTTCGTGTTTGCTAGTCTCAGCTGCCTTCCGACGTTATCAGTAGGGTTTATTTTTTGTGTCATTTGAGAATTGGTGACTGCAGTGCTGATGCTCTTCAGCTGTTGCCTACTTTGGGAGGAGAATCCAAAAGCCTGTTTTCTTTTAGCCTTGATTCTACCTTACACCAACCTTCACCATGTCCTTCCTAATCATCTCCAGCATCTGTCCTCTGAGTCAGGGGTATGTGACTCAGGAGAAGTGCGATGCTTTCCGGGGCCCTGAACTTCCTCCTTGTGTTTCAGGCTCGGGATGACATCCTGAACGGCTCTCACCCTGTCTCCTTTGAGAAGGCATGCGAGTTTGGTGGGTTCCAAGCACAGATACAGTTTGGACCTCATGTGGAACATAAACACAAACCTGGATTCTTAGAGTAAGTGCCTCGCCCCATTTTTCTCCTTCCCTCTCTTTTCTCTGCCTTAGTTTTTGAGGAGCCCAAGAGGCTGTTCCAATTGCTTGTGAGAATGTTGACATTCACTCAGCTGAGTTTAGAACCCACAGTGCAGACTGCTGTTGGTAAAGTAAGATATATAAAAAATACAGAATGGTGGCTGTCAACATTATTTGTTCTTCCTTCCCATGGTAGATGATTCTTAGCTGGAGTCTACTACCCTTGGCCAGTTGGTTCCCACATCTGGCTTGTTTTAAATGTTGGGCCCTCAAGCGGGATAATGGCTAAGCTATCTAATCAGCCAAGTTTTGAATTCTTTATTAGAATTTCAGGAGTTCTTAGTCACTTTGAGAGAGCATAGAACTGGCTGTAGCCTTGCCTCCCATTTGGTCTTTGGTTCTCTTTTCTAGAATGAGAGGGTGGTTTCTTTTATCTAGCTCTATGCTCTGGAATCTCCCTAAGAAGCTGACCCTGCAGATGCACCGTGACTGTGTGGAACATGGGTCTTTGGCTTCGCTTTCTTGGGAATACCCTGCTGGGCAGGCTGCTGCTCCCCTGGGGGTGCCTTTCCCTTGCCCTGGATCTAAACTTCCCAAGGGGCTTTATGTATTGCTTTCTCTCTCCTTCCCCCTCTGTCTCCATTTACATGAAGTATTTGGATGAGGGTAAAAATCTCCCTAGTCTCATCATTGTCCCCCTGTCACTTAGAGTGTGACTTGAGGGAGGTGGGAAGTATGTGAATGCTGCCAGAGGAGGATTCACCTATGTCAAGATGTCCTCAGTGGGTCATCTGTAGTGCTGAGGGTGGCTTGAGAGAGAGAGAGAGTAGGGCAAGCCCTCATCTGGCCTTTTACATTCGCTTTGATTGAAGCAGCCTATGCCCTTGAGAAAGAAAACCCAGCTTTCCCCCTGAGCTCAGGCAATGTCAGACAGTACAGCTTGCTATGTGGTCCAAACTGAGCTGTTAAAGGCACTACCATACTAAGCTGAGTTAATGAACCCCCGGGAGCTTTTGCAATATGATGCTTTATGCTATAATATACATTCAACGACCTTGAGTCTGAGGTGGCCTTGAACAGTTCCTGCTACTATATCCAGTGTTTCCCAGATGAGTTATCTGGCCAAGTGCTCCTCTGGGCCCATTTCTCCACGCTGGACTGACTTCCTTCCCCAAGAACCTAGGGAAATAAGCCTGTCTGTTCTGCGACACTGCATGCCTTGCTGAAGGCGCCATGCTTGGGTTTTCATGGATTTTACATTCACACATTCAAACCTCACACTCCTCCCATCTCTCAGCTTACCTTTGCTCTAAGGTGACTGCCAACGAACAGGAGAAGGGGGGAGCAGCTTAGGGAGACCAGGACCCTGTAAGTAAAATACTTTATTGTAGGTTTCCCTACCTGCAGCCATGCATGAGCCTGGTGGGAAAGAGATCTAACCAGAAGCCTAGGAGAGTGCAATGCCGTCCTGGTCATCTCATGTGGGCTCTTCTCAGTGTTGGGCAGCTAATTCTCAGGGTCCCATTATGAATGGGAAAGGTCAGACTATATGTAAAAAGAAGTTAGCAGAGGAGAAATGCATTCATTTCAAGAATTATCTTCAACCAGGGCTGGGGAGATGGCTTAGTGGTTAAGGTGCTTGCCACACAAGCACAAGGACCTGAGTTTGATGTTCAGCACCTAAGAAATAAAAGCCGGGTGGTGGTGGCGCACGCCTTTAATCCCAGCACTTGGGGGGCAGAGGCAGGTGGATTTCTGAGTTCGAGGCCAGCCTGGTCTACAGAGTGAGTTCCAGGACAGCCAGAGCTATACAGAGAAACCCTGTCTCAGGAAAAACAAACAAACAAACAAACCTGTGCTTGCTGGCATGCTTCTGTAAGCCTAGCATGGAGAGGTAGAGACAGGAGGATCCCTGGAGCTTATTGACCAGCCTGTCTATGTGAATCAATAAATGAATATGTGAGGGGCTTTGTCTCAAACCATAAGATGGAAAGAGATAGAGGCAGACTTCCAGTATGAACCTCTGACTCCCACAGGCATATACAAACAAGACCATAAAGATGCACACATGTATACACATACACACACACTCACTCACTCACACACACACACACACACACACACACACACACACACACTCCTTTGGCCTTTGTGATATCATGTGCTATGTCACCAGAATTGTAATGGGAATTCCTTTCCTTTGCTGCTGACTTTGGTCCCACGAATGCCACTGCAGTCTGGTCTTGTTGTAAGCCGCATACTCATGCCAACTAGTCTTTCCTTGGCCCTCTGGCCATCTGACAGCTGGTGTAAGGTGGTTGTATTGCTTCAGGCTTTCCTTTCCCAAGGTGGATCCGGCGCCTCTCAGTGGTCCGTGCCCCTTTGCTCTGATTCTAAATTAAGATAAGCCCATTATGCCTAGTAGCAATTATCTCTCTTCTTGCATTTGATTTAGTTTTTAATTAGACTAGATCTAGTCTAGGTAATGAAGCTTTCTCATTTTCTGTAGATACTTAATTGTACATGTTCCTGTTCCTACTGTATTGGTGAAAATCCTTAGGAGGTGAGACCCTTCTTAATTAAAACAAACCTGCAGGGCCACACTTCTGATTTGTACATTGAATGTTGGATGTTGTTTTTACTAAGGCTATTCCTGTTGACTGGCTAGACCTGGGGTGGGGGAACTGTGTGTGTGTGTGTGTGTGTGTGTGTGTGTGTGTATTTGCATATAGCTGTGATGTCTACTATTCACCCAAACAATTAAGAATTTACAAACTTAACAATGGGAAAGTTGCACTTATAAGAGGGCCAGGGTGAAGAGAGCCCCTGGGAATATCAGCCATGTAATTGGGTGAGCACGGTGTGAAGGAGTGTGCATAATGGGTGGATTTACTATAATTAAAAAAAAAAAATTTAGCGTTTGTGTATCATATCAACATAGTTGGGGCATTTTTATAAAAAATGTCTCCTAACTCTCTTCAAGCTTTTCAAGTGATTTCTAGACTCAGTACCACATTAATAAAGATGCTCTTTTTTTTTGTTTTTTGTTTTCTGTTTTTGTTTTTGTTTTTTCAAGACAGGGTTTCTCTGTATAACCCTGGCTGTCCTGGAACTCACTCTGTAGACCAAGCTGGCCTCAAACTCAGAAATCCACCTGCCTCTGCCTCCCAAGTGCTGGGATTAAAGGCATGTGCCACCACTGCCCAGCTAAGATATTCATTTTGAAAAACAGAAACCAGTGCCCAGGCATGGTGGTACATGCCTGGAATCCTAGCACTCAGGATGATCCCTGCAAGTGGGAGGCCAGCCTGGACTTCATAGCAAGTTTTAGGCAAGCCTATATTACATAGCAAGATCCTGTCTCTAGAGGGAGGGAGAGGGAACGAAAGGAGAGAAGAAAGAAAACAGGCTGGCAAGATGACAAGAGTAAGTAAAGACACTGTCCATACAAGCTTAACAGCCTGAATTCAGTCATCAGAGTCCACGGAACAGTGAAAGAGAGAGCTGACTCCACAGAGTCATTCTCTGACCTCCGCATGTATTGTGGTGTGTATGTGCCTGGGTGTATGTGTGCACACACAATTTTAAATTAAAAGAAAAAGTAAGCATCAGAGACAAAAAAAGACCTTTATGTTTTCAGGAGAATAAAGACTACTCAATGGGACATCTATTCTGTAGATGGGGTAGTAAGTGCCAGAGAAAGAGATAGAGCCAGGCCCAAGAGCTGGAACCAGAGGAAAGCCAGGTCTCCATGTTTGAGTTTGACAAGCTTTATCTACATGATAGAGTTCCCTATGTCAAACACAAAGAACCCCAGGAAGGAGCATTACATCAGAGCATGAGGAAACTACCACATAACATCTAAGGATCTTGGAAATACTTCATACTTTTCTGTGCTTAGAAAATGATCATAGTACCTTATGCATGGAGCTGGAGAGACCATTCAGCTGGTAAAAGCACTTTGGCTGCTCCTGCAGAGGATCTAGGTCCGGTTCCCAGTACTCACAGCCATCTGTAACTCCAGTACCAAACTACATGCCCATGGTGCACACGTACATACACAAGCAAAGGTTCTTACATACAGAAAAAATGAATTATCCCTTTTTTAATTAAAAAATGAGATTATAATATAATTAATTTCTACCTCCCCTTCCCTTCCTCCAAACCTTCCCATATACTTCCTTGTTCACTTGCAAATTCATGTCTCCTTTTTTTCATTACTTGTTACTATGTATGTATGTATGTATGTATGTATATATGTATGTATGTATATATATTCCTAAATATAACCCGCTCAGTCCATATAATGTCGCATGTATGCATGTTAATTCACTGAGTACTGGCTTGTCTGAGGCTGCGCTAGGGTAGAGAAGACAAAAGGGAGACACTACATACTAATTCTTAGCTGATTTCTTAGGTCTACTTTGTATGATTTTTTTAAGTTTATTTTTAATATTTTTATGTCTCTGTGTGTACTTGTGCATGTGTGAGTAGGAACAGAGACCAGAGAAAGGTGTCAGATCTCTTGGAGTTGAGGTCACAGGATTTTGCCAGCCACTTGATGTTTGTGCTTTGATCTGGGCTGCAGTTCCCCTGCTAGAGCCATAAGCGCTTTTAACCACTGAGCCCTCTCTATTATGTTAAGTGCAGGGTGGGCTGTTCAAATACTGAGCAGGAACTGTTTCTAGAGAGATGGGAAGAGTCTGATGCAGGAAGTGATGCTGCTGAGAGAGAATGACTTGGTACTTGTCATGGTGACACACGCCTTTAATCCCAGCACTTGGGAAGCGGAGGCAGGCAGATTTCTGAGTTCGAGGTCAGCCTGGTCTACAGAGTGAGTTCCAGGACAGCCAGGGCTACAAAGAGAAACCCTGTCTTGAAAAACAAAAACAAAAAAAAAAAAACCTCAAAATCTGCAGCAATGTGAAACATTGTAACAACGACTTCCTTCATGACCCTTAAAAGCCTGAGGAAAATATTAAGGTGTGTCGAGTTGGTAGGCCTTTCGTGTTGGTAAGAGTTACTGATAAACTTGAGACCTTAAGCCATCTGTTGTAGGTGTGACTTGAATGGAGAGATGCTAGGAGATTAGTGTAGAGAGTTTGCTACATGAATCTTTTCAGTATATTAGTGTGTTTGAAGTTGTTCATAATCAAATTATTGAGGGGATGCCTATGTGGAAGAGCCTGGGTTCAGTTCTCAGCAGGGGAAAATTACAAAATATGGAGAGCTGAGAATTTAGCTCAATTGGTAGGATGCTTGCTTAGCCTGAACAAAGCCCTGATATTCACGTCTAATCCCAGACCCTGAGAGATGGAGGCAGGGTGATGGGCGTCAAGGCAAATGCTTTTTCACAATGTGTTTGTTTTTATTTTATGTATGTGGATGTTTTACATGTTTTATATATATTGTCCCATATATGCATGGTAACTGAGGAGGGCTAGAGGAACTGCAGTTACAGATGGTTGAGAGCTGTCATTTAGATGCTGGCAATTGGACCACAGTCCTTTACAAGAGCAGAAAGTGCCTTGACACGCAGCCATCTCTTGAGCCTCAAGCAATCCTGAAAGTCAAAAAGCCATGAGGCATCGCATTTCAGAATGTATGAAAACACAAGTGACTTCTCAGAAGAAACAAGACATCCCAGAATATGCCTCTTTGTGCTTAAAACTATATCCACAAAGAGACCAGCTGAATTATTACTCATAGATACATGGAAGCATAAGACTATGATAAAATATTCGTGAGAACAAACGCCAAGAAAGTAGCTACTCTCAGAGATACCAGAGAAAAAAGAATCAGGTTTGATGGCACATGCCTGCAAACCTAGGACTCAGAAGGTTGAGGCAGGAAGATTAGAAGCCCAGGGTCACCCTTGGCTACCTAGTGAGCTTTGGGCTATGTGAGACCCTATCTTAAAAAAGAAGAGATGGCTCAGTGGGTAAGGGTGTTTGCTGTCCAACACAAGGGCCTGAGTTCGCCATGTGGCCACCTGAGCCAGTAACCAAGAGCAGTGTTGGGGGCAGGGTACAGAGGCAGGATATCTGGGGCCTGCAGGCTTGTTATCAGTGTAATAAATCAGAGAATGATAGAGAAGGACATCTGTGTGCATGTGCCACACAGTCGCATACACACACACACACACACACACACACACACACACACACACACACACACACACACCCCAAAGCAAATATAGTACCATTAACACTGACCTTTTCATGGCAAGGATATAAACATTCACAATTAACACCACTTTTCAAAATGTTGTTGCAGTAGTCCAGCTTTGAGACGGGAGCCTAGCCTACTCACAGAGGGTGAGGATAGAGCAGTTGGCAAAGGTGAAATGAGGTGTTCATGCCAGGCAAAAAGGATCTCTGCATTTCTGTGAAGTCCGTTGGTGGAGGGGGGGTGGGGGTGGGCAGGTAGGTCACAGGCAAAGGAAGCCTCAGACTCAGGCTTCCTGGAGGAGCCTCGGTTCCCTGTGTGGCCGGTCCAGGCAAGTATTTACTGAGAAAACAAAGCAACCCAAGACATGAATCTGTGCTCTGCAAGAATTCGGAGTGTACTTGGAAATTTTCCCCCACAAACTCTAGATAATTCTACTGTCAACAAGCAAAGCTCTCGGCACAGTAGGAGGCCTCGAATCAGTTTTTAAGCTGGCACCAGTTCAAAGGGTACTTCCCCCTTCAGAGCTGGTGTGCTTTTGTGGAATCTTTGGCTAGAGTCTGTGTTTCTAAACTAACCAGGAAGGAGGCCTTTCAACCTAGGCTCTTCTTCAGCTATGCCTTGCACCTTACACCTCACCCTCTCTGCCCCAGCCCTACACCTCACCCTCTCTGCCCCAGCCCTACACCCCACCCTCTCTGCCCCAGCCCTACACCTCACCCTCTCTGTCCCACTACATGAAAAGTAAAATGCAGGAAGGGATACTTGTCTGCTCCAGTGTTTCCTTGTTTTTTGTCTGTTCGTTGGATTGGTGTTTTGTTTTGTTTTGTAATACTCTCGTCTGTGAATCTCACAGCCCAGAACTCCCCTGCCAGGGTGGTTAAATGATGACCTTCAGTGTGTGTTCCTGGCCCAGCCTCCTAAGGGCCTGCTTACCTGCCTGATGACTTCCAAACTCTGGATCACAGCAAACCAGCATGATATGCCTTGCCACCATGCTGGCTCTGAGTTCAGGGCAGTGGCCTGGGCTGCCTTTAAAGGGTGCTTGGACTAGTTTGGGATCATAGAACCATACTGACAGTGGCATAGATCTCCAGGCCCAGTGCCTGTGCTTCTTCCTGGCTGCTATGATCAGTGGATCCCTTCCACACTTCAGGGATTATCCATGTTCTGGACTTTGCAAGAGTGGTCTTTAGGATGCCATGCAGCCATTAGGGCCTTGTCTATGGGACCTCAGGATACAATCAGGGCCCTTATAAAGATGAAGTATTCACTAGTGTACTCATCACCTGGGTGAGGACTCATTGTCCGTCCACTCTGAAGGGGGCAGCCCTCCCCGGATGCCTGAATATAGAATCACCTTGATGTCACACACCCTGGGCTGGAGAACTAAGAGACACAACTTTCTGCTCTTTGAAAATGAGCCAGGCTATCTATCGTGTGGTTGATGGGCTGTGTGTCTTCCTCATCCTCATCTTAGGATAGTCACTTTTTGTAACCACTCCAGGCATTCCCAGTCATCTAGGACTTCCTTCAAGCCATGGCCATTCCGCAAACCACCAGAGCTTACCCAGGACTCTGTCACACAGACATTGTGATCTTGGAACCTGGAGTCAAGTCCGAGTAGTTCTGGTTTGTAATGTGAGCTACTTGCCCACCACTTGTGGTTCCTCTGTCTCTCTCAGAACCAGGGCTTGCTGGCATATGCCATCGAGGTCTCCATTGAGCCTCTTAAGCAGGTCTGAGTGAGGCTGAACGTTGTTTCTAGCAGGTTCCTGGTTGGTGCTAGGGCCACTGGTCTGGAGACCACACTCAGAGAAGCTTCTAGAATACCAACTAGAGATGCGTATGTGACTATTTGCTGACTCAGCATTAAGACAGAGGTGAAAGCAAAACTGGCTCCCAGTGTCCTTTGGTGGCACTGTTACTACTGCATCCCTGCCAATCCTGCACCCCTGTAACCTCTGCCTGATAGATACTTTAACTGGGCACATTCTTGTCAATTAATGTAAATAATAACAATCCTCTTTGGTCTTCAGGTGTTAAGTCCAGTCTGGAGGTGACCATTGCCTCTTTGGTGGCAGTTCTAGGACATATGAAGACGATTAACATGTTCCTCAGCAATAGCAGCTTCTCTAGAGTTTCCCTTGTCTAGCCACACCAGGAGATTGTTGGAATTACTACAACAAAAAGTAGTCAGCAGTTAAGGCGACCCTGCCTGTTTGATAACACAGATGAACCTAAAGATACGTAAATGAAGCAAGCAAGACAGAGAACACAGCATCTGGAGAAAGGAAACGTCACTCGTTGATAGAACATCTGCCTACCATGTGCAAGGCCTGGGTTTGAACCTTAGTTGGGAGGGAGGGAGGAGGAGGAGGAGGAGAGAGAGAG